>NC_058403.1:44570426-44647047 GCF_002201575.2 Neomonachus schauinslandi | reverse complement strand
CTGAGTTGATTTAATCTTTTTATACTTTAATGTTTATAATCAACTCAGATTGGAAACATTTGTTTTTATTTTAAAAATTGAAATATAATTGATAAATAACAGTTTCAGGTATACAACATTTGCTATTTGTGTACATTAAGTGATACGAATTGCTTTTTTTTTTAAAGATTTTTATTTATTTGAGAGAGAGAGTGAGCAGAGAGGAGAGAGCACAAGTCAGGGGAGGAGCCGAGGGAGAAGGAGGAGCAGACTCCCCATGGAGCAGGGAGCCCGATATGGGACTGGATCCCAGGACCCCGGGATCAGGACCTGAGCTGAAGGCTGCTGCTTAACGGACTGAGCCACCCAGGCACCCCCCAATTGCTTTTTTAAACTTTTTTTTTTTTTTCTGTAGCTTTATAAAAATATTTACTCAACTTCTGTTTGAGTGGTCTGTGAGGTTTATGGTCAGGCTTATATTGGCTTTACTTCTCTAGATAAAGGTTTTTTTCTTGTTTAATTACTATATTTTTGAGATTCTAAGATAGGCTTTTTTACTTTTTCTGAAATTGTGATGCATCTTAAGATTTTTACATGTTTAATGTGGTAGGGTATGTCATCTCTTCTCCCCTCCACCCCCAAAAGCTGTTAAAAAGAATGGTTGTCTTATAATACAGTAGTGTGAAAATCAGAGAAATAGTATATTTACCCAGTAACCTCTAAGCCAGTTTCCAATTAACTGAGCCTCAAATAATTTCTTTTTTTTTTTTAAAGATTTTATTTATTTATTTGAGAGAGAGAGAATACATGAGAGGGGTTAGGGTCAGAGGACGAAGCAGACTCCCTGCCGAGCAGGGAGCCCGATGCGGGATTCGATCCCAGGACTCCAGGATCATGACCTGAGCCGAAGGCAGTCGCTTAACCAACTGAGCCACCCAGGCGCCCGAGCCTCAAATAATTTCAATATGAACGTAGAGAAACAAGAAATGATGTAACTTTTGGCAGTATAAGTAATGAAATTTATATTCTAACAAAAGCATTTGTTATGCAGTGCTGGGTTTATTTTATTAGTGATTGTAGATGGGAAAAATGCTTTAAGTGATTTTATTTTTGGCTTACGTATTTTGTGCACTTTGTTTAACCACACTTCCTGGTGAATGTGCTCGTACTGTATTTATAAATTGTGCTTAAAGAAAAGCCTTTCATTGGCATCTTCCTACTGTCCACATCCCTTAAATAAATTTTAAACTGACCAGTTGTAAGAGATAAGAGATGTATGGCTTAATATGAAATTACTTTTTCATTATAGGGTACCTTAATGATACAAACCTTCTGAACCAATTTAACACTTTTTAAAAATTGGGAGCAATGTGTTGGGGGTCTCTAAGATCATCCCTAGGTTCAGTGATTTGCTGGGACTCAACAGCTGATTTATTATAACAATAGACTAGGTGCTTAATTGGCCCAGCAACTAGTTGTGACAATACATGTGAAATGTTGCCAACCAGGGAAGCTCATCAGACGCTTCAGAACTCAGGGTTTTTACTGGGGGCTGACCATGTAGGCATCCTCTGCCTGGCACCAAGCCCCAACCAAAATTCCAGACTCCCAGAAGGAAAACAGGTGTTCATTATAAACCACAGTGCACAAAAAATTTAGGCACAGTGAGTCACTCTTCTCCGTTAAAGGTGGTGGGAATGCTCCTGAAATCTTAAGTTCTCAGACAATAGCCATACACGGGGCCTTTCGAAGGATAGGCCTCTTCTGCACTAGCTGTGCTCTTTACTGAATCTCTTCATATCTCCTTGTTTCTACACCGCATCTGGGTTCCAAGTATTGGCAATACTTTGTCTCACTGAAGCCTTGATTCTTTGGTTGAGAAATCAAACTGGTCTGGGAACTTAAGAGGAATAGGGAACATTTTCAGAAAATGTGACTTATGGATGACATATCCTAAAACACCGAAATTTTTTTTGTTTTTTTCCTAAGCTTAAGCCCTTACTCCTCCAATGCAAGCTTTTGGTGTCGATTTGTATTCGTTTTCCACCTCAGTCCTGTGTTTTCCTATCAAAGGCACTTGATCTGAGCTGTTCATGGGTACAAAGTTTAGAAGCTAAAATGAGGCCACTAGAGTTGTATATTTTGATGTTTCCACTTCCTAAATTGTTCAATTTACATTTGGGTTGCATTCATTTATAAATTAGTTGTTGCAGTGTGTAACACGTATTCCAGGGTACTTTCTTGCCAGGCCAGACCACTAATTCTACTTAGTCCACTGTGTAGCTGAAATACACCTTAGTTATAATAACAAAAGAGCAGAAAACTGTGTTCTTACAGTCCTGCTAGCCCTACAAAACAAAACCATAACATCTATTAGTTACTGGACTCCGGGACAAATAGGTTTTTATAAGCATAATGGTTCTTAGCCTTTTTGGGGGGGCCAGGGACTCCTTTAAGAATTGAGTGAGAGCACTGTGCCTACCCCCCAAATCTATAGATATACATACACTTTGCAATAGAATCTTGCAGTTTCTGGAAATTCATGTAATTTGAAATATCATTCTTGAGCCCCAGATGAAGGACAGCTGCGTTGTAAGTGTAGCAGTCGTGTGTTTGGGGGCAGTTCTGAGAGAGGCTCAGCGATGCTGAGGAGTGTCGCTCCTCAGATGTGGGCCCGGGACCAGCAGCAGCATTGTTACCTGGGAGCTTGTTAGAAATGCAGAATCTCAGCCCTGCCTCAGATCTAGATGCCCAGGTGATGGGCGTGCGTGTTAAGGTTGGGGGGAGTGCTGTGTCTGAGGTTCCTGATGTTGGTATTTTATTGTATTTTATTTTAGTTTAAAAGTTAAAGCTTTTTAAAGATGGGGTATAACTAGCTTTAGCTTTTACTTAGCAGCCTCTTTTTTTTTTTTTAATGGGGGCAGGGGTTTCCGATAAAGTAGCTATTTTCAGGAGTAAGCTGCGAATCAAAAGTGAGGAGGTTCAGGTGGTAAGGAAGAGACTTGGGAGCAGGCAGCTTCTCGCTCCAGCCACCAGGTGCCCAGGGCACGTTGGCCGCCTTCCTGCACAGCCTGTGGGGGCGGTGCTGTGTCCAGGAGCACTGGTGGTGGGCCCCTGTTGGTAGTTCTTGAGGTGAGTGTTTGTAACTCAAGAGTACATCTAATTAGGTTTGGGACCTGGTGCTGACTGACGCCAAATTCAGGATTTTCGACTTCTGCGTCAACGGCCACCGGCTAAAACTGTGACCAGGAACTGCCACGATCGCAGAACCATTCATTTGGGATCATTATACCTCCTAATAAACAAACAATGAATTTCACGACTTAGTGCTTATGTACAAGAAAAACAAGCTTTCCTTTAGGTGGATCTGTAATCTGAGTGGTGGTTGAGGCTGAATCCTATCTTGGAAGATGCGATGTTGGCTGGAGGCTCGATCACATCCTGAAGGAGATGGCGTTGACTTCCGAGTTCTCCTGAAGGGCTACTGGCCTCGCAAGCTGTGTGCGTGATCTGCTGACATGAACACTGGCACTCCTGGTAAACCTAATCACGTGTGTGCTTCGTTCTCCGGTAGGTCCGCTTCCTCACTGAGGACAGAAGGATGCCGAAGAAAGCAAAGCCCACGGGGAGAGGGAAGGAAGAGGGATCTGCTCCCTGTAAGCAGCTGAAGATGGAGGCAACTGGCGGACCCTCCTCCGCTTTGAATTTTGAAAGCCCCGGTGATCTCTTTGAAAGCTTAATCTCGCCCATCAAGACAGAGACTTTTTTCAGGGAATTCTGGGAGAAGCAGCCCCTTCTCCTTCAGAGAGATGACCCTGCAGTGGCCACATATTACCAGTCCCTGTTCAGGCTGTCAGATCTGAAGAGTCTCTGCAGCCGGGGTATGTACTATGGAAGAGACGTAAATGTCTGCCGCTGTGTCAACGGGAAAAAGAAGGTTTTAAATAAAGATGGCAAGGTGCACTTCCTTCAGCTGAGAAAAGATTTTGACCAGAAAAGGGCAACAATTCAGTTTCACCAACCTCAGAGATTTAAGGTAACAGGTTCTCCCCATGACAGAATCATTTTATGGGTTAAAGTGCTAACGTTTGGCCACAGGTCAGCTCAGGGATGAACCTGTGATGATTAGCGTCCTGCCAGTTTGAGAGGAGGTACCACCTGTTTGCTCTTTAAATGAATCCCAGATTAGGAGATCCTGTGTTATCTTTTGGCTAAACTGTTAGGATCGCCCAACAACTCCGGGGGACATGATCATCGCACTGCAAAAACTATATTGCAAGTTTATAAATTAACATTAAACCTCCAGGAGCATGTTCTGTGGGGTGGTTTATGTTTTGGTGTATGGTAGACCTTTCTATTTGGTTTGTCCTGTCATTATAATTTAAGGCATGATAGCGTCAGGGTGATCATTTTCTTCTTGAAGTTGCTTCCCTTTACTACTTAAAACGAGCTAAGTAGAGGCTTCAGAGCTGTGACCAGATCAAGTACCAGATGCATGTTTAAGAAAGAGACTTTACCCTCATTAACAGCCGCCAAGTAGCTTTGAGGGTGTGGGTCCTGGAACTACTCCCAGGGAGGCAGTCATAGGTAGAAGATAGCTTTGATTTGCAAGTCTGGGAGAGTGGCTCACTTTTTATTTATTCTGTATCAGTGCTTAACATTCAAGAAATAATTAGCCTCCTCTCTGTTCAGTTTCTGCTTCATAAATGCAATCTTAGCTAATCTGCTTTTGTAGAGGTCTGAGATCTTTACATGACAGGTGGCCCAGAACAAATGAGGGTCTGTTCTCAGTTCAGAAATCCCCTTTCATGACCCATGGCTGAACCAAAATGGCAGCATGGGAGGAGGAGCAGGAGAGCGGTCCATGAGGTTCCATGGTGAGGATTCTGGCTGTGTGATGGCTCCTGGGACTTTGTCATCAGTTATCAGTAACGTTTCCAATGGCTGAACTCTGTTGCTTTGGTAGAGCCCATTGGCCAAATTTTCCTCTCTTGTCTAAAGGATCTTGAACCTATTTGTGCTCTGGATAAAGTTAAGTACTCTTAGATGTTTCAGTATAAGTCCTGATTCCAGATAGTCCATCTCATGCAGTCATAAGAAGTTGAAATGTTTCTAGAATGCAACCTTTTGGCCCAACACCCCCAAAAAATTTATAAATAACCTGCCAGACCAAGTCATGATTTGAATTCAGGAAATATGGACACCATGGTCTTCTCTCTGAGCTAGTCCTTGACTCTTTCCTTGGCTAGAAGCAGCACTTTTTTAAAAAGCAGGTTTTAGACACCTAATAACTATGAACATAAAAGGTCAATGAAGTTGATTATATGTAATTTGGTCACAAACCAGTAGAAAGTTATTATTTGGCATATGTGTGGTGTCCTTAGTGGCTGTCATTTCTGTCCTTAGGGAAAATCATCCTGGGCTTTTCCCTGTTCATCTCTTAAGTCCTGCACATTTCTCCTCTCTTTTTCCAGGTAGCCAAGAATGTATTTCCTTTGCCCTGTTGACTCAGCTCTTTGGCCAGGTTTACGAAAGTGGGAAGGATGAGCTTTCTCGGTCTAAACTCAGCTCCCCGGCTAGACTGGGATGCACCCTGCTTTTTCTCTTTCCACCACTTGAGAGACCTATAGGAGTTCACCCTCTTACAGTGGATGCTGGGTTCTAAATAGTTTATTATGAGGAGGTTTAGTGTTGTATGTGTGTTTAGGAATGTGCATATTAATATCAGGATAGAAAAAGTCGAGAGGCAGTTCATCACTGGCTAGGTTGAGAGAGTGGACAGTGCCTTGTTTATTGGGTTTCAGAATGTGCACAAGTTCTTATTCTAGTTGGTAGGGAAGTGAATAAGGAGGTAATCAGGGAACCCTAAGTTCCCCACCTTCTTTGGATAATCCATGTCAAAGTTCTGGGTGAGTTTACCAAATACACGTGTTCACTTTTGAACCTTCTTTTTTTATTATTTATTTATTTATTAGGGAGAGAACACAAGCAGGGAGAGGGGCAGAGGAAGAGGGAGAAGCAGGCTCCCCACTGAGCAAGGAGCCGGATCCCAGGAGCCTGAGATCATGCCCCGAGCTGAAGTCAGACGCTTAACCTACTGAGCCACCCAGGCGCCCCACTTTGGAATCTTCTAACAGACATTTGAAATAGGGCATTCATTGTGGTCTCTATTTTACATGTGAAAAAAACGAGTTCAGAGCTATGGACCTTTTCCATAGCTGCTAAGTAAGGACTTCTGACTCCAAATCTGAGGCATTTTCCTGTGATACTCTTAAAGATGTTAATTGAAATGTAGCAGGGTTTTGGCATGTTTGTTTTTGCCTTTCTTTAGTAAAGGTGTACCCATGGGCTTCTGGTCCCAGAAGCAGTTGCATTCAGTTTTGATTGTTATGGGTAGGTCAGTGGAGAGAGGAGGTTGTACCCACCGAGGAAGAGGCTTCCACCTTCCCTTTTCACTGCTCTGGGGTCCTCCTTGGCATCTCCAGACATAGCTGGGAATCCTGACCTAAAGAAGACAGGTCGTAAGAGCATTGTTTGTACCTAAGTCAGTGTTGGTGAAGCCCTAACACTTGTATACTGCCTTGCAACTGAAGTAAGTTCGCAGATAAGTTGTTTTATCAGTCTTAGTGGAGGAGTCCTCATTTTACAAATAAAGACGCTAAAGTCATTTAGTTTGTAGCTACAACTTGGATTGAGGTGGTTTGACTTCCTGTCTCTTTCTACTAGGCTATACTTGGCAGATTGAGAAGCTAAATGTCCAGGAGAAATGGAAAAATTGTGCAATTGATCGACCCAGATGCTTGAGCTGGGAACCATAAAGTCACCCATATGGCCCTGAGATGCCTCTCAGGCCATCAGAAGGAGAAGCCCTGGTTTTCTAATGGTTCCAGTTACCGTATAGATGTAATTACAGAGCCAGGTCCTGCTGGCCCTTCCCTGGTATAAATTAGGTGCTTTGAGAGCTCTCTTACCTCTTTGGAGCTATTCAGAAGCCATTAAATTATTCTTCCTCTGTTAAGTAGAACCCTTGATCTATAAATAGGGTAGCCCAGTCGTCTTCCTAAAGATGTCTCCCAAAGCTTTTTTCATACTGACCTAACTCTTTCCCACTTGATACTTTTAATACTGTAGATCCTTTTTCAGTCAAATGGTAGGATTGACTCTCAAGCTGTGGTCATTGGTTGACTCACCAAATTTTTAAAAATGCATTTGAGTGTCTTGTGTGTGCCGAGCACTGTACATTCATACTTGAGACTGAATGTCTTCAGTATCTGTTAGTGTCCTCGTAGGTGATTTGTGTTTTCTTTAAGATGATTCCTAAAGGGGCAGTATAGGGCCACGGCTAAAGGGCACAAGCCAGGCTGCCTGGATTTCAGTCCTGGCTCCGTCATATATTAGCCGTGTGTTCTCGTGCTTCAGTGTCCTCATCTGTGAACCGGACATTATGGTATTGCTCTCCTTACAGGACAGGGTTGTTGGGAGGGTTATAGAACCAGTATATGTAAAGCACTTAGAGACAGGGCCTGGCGGGGAAGAAGTGCTAATATCCGCCTGGCCTAATTGCTACCTCCCCTCTCCTTATCCACTTGGGAAAATCATTCATATTCTCTCTCTCTCTCATGAACTACTGTAGAACTCTCCCTGCACACACACCTACACCGCCCTCCCTGCAAAAAAACCCCTTGTTCTTTAACAAGTCTTTCCCACTTTAGTAGGGTGAACCAGGCACTAACTGCCCAGCCAAAGCCAGGAGGCTTTTAATCCCCTTCCCCTCCCGCACCCTGTCCTACTTGGTCCCTCACAGCCCATGGCGCTTCCAGGGTGCATCTCTGCCTCTCCTTCTCCCCCACCACCCTGCTCATCTCCCGCCTGGGCTGCTGCCTTAGTAGCTCCTGACTGATGTCTCTTGCTTTTCTCCAGGCCACTCTCCACACAGTAACCAGAGTGAGCTGTCAGAAATGTACATTAGATCGTGTCATTGCCGTGCTTAAAATCCTGCGTGACTCCTGATTGCCTGCCTTGCCAATTTCTCGGTTTTCTGTAGTGTTCTGCACTAGGAAGATTCTTGAGGGTAGAGGTGTTGGCTCTTTAACTGCTGAATTCTTGGGGATCTGGAACATAAGAGCTGTGCAGTAAAGACTGGCTAAGTGAATAAGAACATGTTCTTCCTCTTGTTTCTGACATATTTTTCACCTCTTCTCCCACCTTCCTTCCTTCCTTTCTTTTTAAGGATGAGCTTTGGAGGATCCAGGAGAAGCTAGAATGCTACTTTGGCTCCTTGGTTGGCTCGAATGTATACATAACCCCTGCAGGATCCCAGGGCCTCCCACCCCATTATGACGACGTGGAGGTAAGAGGAAGAACATTGTTCTGCTCGGGTAAGGAGTCACTGCAAGCCTGGGTTAGATGTCGGTTCAGTTCAGCTCTCTGAGCTTCTTGCCGTGTGGTCCCGGAGATCTTGACCTCACCCAGATGTTGGGTCAGGTGAATCCTGCCAAACTGGTTTCCTGCTCATTCTCAAAGGGGAGAGATGGTTTCTAACTTTACTAATATAAAGAGCTACACATTCCTATGAAACAGGTATTTATTGAATTTGTCTACAGAAAAGCGTGATTGGCTTTTTCTCTAATTTCACAATGTACGGGTTTTAGTAAAGTGAGGTCACAAGTAATCCTTACATCTGCTTTCATTTCATCCTTTTTTTGGAGCTGCCAAAAATAGATAATTTTTTCCATTTGTGAAAATCTTGGGGTGGCTTGAATGAAGGTCATGGTCTCACTTCGGCACTGGCACCTTGACAAGTGTTGATTCACTCTCATGTGGCTGCCGAACAAGTTCATTCTCCGTCATGGGTAGTCCATCGTTTTCTTTTTATGCTAATGCAACGGTATGAACACAGAGTTATTAGTAAAAAGCCCCTTCTTGCCCCTTTGAAAGCAATTTCATACCAATACATTTCCCAAAAGTTTTTGTTTTTGCTGTTATAATATTTAATTAATTTATTTATTTTTAAAGATTTTACTTATTTATTTGAGAGAGAGAGAATGAGAGAGAGCACATGAGAGCGGGGAGGGTCAGAGGGAGAAGCAGACTTCCTGCCGAGCAGGGAGCCCGATGCAGGACTCGATCCAGGAACTCCAGGATCATGACCTGAGCTGAAGGCAGTTGCTTAACCAGCTGAGCCACCCAGGCGCCTTGCTGTTATAATATTTTAAACAGAGCTTTAAAATATCTTTGGCTGAATGAAGAATAAAGAACTTGAAGTTTTCCTCTCTGCCAAGGATGATACTCAGGATTTTAGACCCTGAGGAATATCTGAAACTTGGCTTTTCCATCAGAGATTATGGGCTCTCAGCTGTCTGATAGAAGATTTAAAGGCAGGAGATGTGGGGATATAAAGAACCCAGTGAGGCTTTATTACAGTGAAGAGAATGAATATCCTTCCAGTATCAGGGTTCATGATTACCTGTTTTTAAAAGTGAAAACCACCAGCAGTGGCAACTTTTAAGTATAGAGTGAAATGCCTCACTAATCTCTCATTTTTATTTTTTACCTGAAATTTGTAATCCATCTAAGCCTTTGCAGGGCTAATCCTCTAGCAGCTCCGGGCCTCGTGAGTTGTCAGGAAGCTCGCTGACACTCCTGGGCCCTGTGGCTCCGTAGGTCTTCATCCTGCAGCTGGAAGGAGAGAAACGCTGGCGTCTCTACCACCCCACTGTGCCCCTGGCCCGGGAGTACAGCGTGGAGTCCGAGGACAGGATTGGGAGGCCGGCACTCGAGTTCACACTGAAGGTACGGGACTTCCATCATGGCCACAGCTTCAGACACAGGGTCCGGTCTGGGGTTTAGTGTGTGTGCGGGGGTCCCCGTGGGAGGAAATGCAAGAGCGTGGGCTCGGGCTGGCTCTCGCTCGCTAGCACGGGCAGCTTCTAAAGGAGACTTGGTGTTTGTACTGTAGAATTGAGCTGAGGAGACGTTAAGTTCATTTTCCAAACAAGTTTTCTCCAAATGTAATCCAAGTTCAACAGAAATGGACTGTGATTTCGTTGACCACCGACTTCTCTAGAGTAGAAGTGGAAAGTTCGGCCTTGGGCAGCTTCACCAAATCTAAGCCAGCTGTCGGGACCGGGCTGTAGCTTGCCTAGGCGGAGCACAGCCAGGGACCCCTTATTTTTTTTGTTGGGAAAATTCTAGCATGACCCACTTTCCTCCTGACTGTACAATAGACTTTCTCTGCACTCCCCTTCCTTACTCCTGTGTATAGTCACCAAAAGAATAGTAATCCTCTTTTGGATATAGTAATTAAGGGCTCTTCCTCCAGGAAGCCAGGTGGCTTGAGCATGGTGACTGGTTGGCTGGCCCCCTGCTATAGAGAGTCTGTCTTTGAGCAGTTAGCCTGGATTGACCACAGCCAATCCCTAGCAGGTGAGTTTGCTAAGAAAAAAAATCGTAGCGGGATAAGAATAGGTCCATAATTCAACTTTATATGTTGAATTAAGATATAACAGCTCAAATCATTCTAAAAATTCTACCAACCTGATATACTTGCATATAGTTATTATTTTTGAGTTTCTTGTGTCTTGAACTTAATAATTAGTTATAATTACTCAATACTTTATGGCCCTTTCTTGATTTTAAAAACTTTGCCTGGCTTGCCTGTGACTGGGAGAAACGATCTCCCTTTTTACGATGTGTGTTTATATTACAGGGGATTTAAATAGATACAATAAAGGTACCCTTCATTTTTTTTTTAAGTTCTTGGTCAGTGGTCAACAAACTATGACCCATGGGCCAAAAATATGTCCTGCTACCTGTTTTGGTAAATCACGTTTACTGGAACACAGCCACAGTCCATTCCTTTTGCTGTCTAGGGCTGCGTTCACATCACACCTGCAGAGTTGGCTGGTTGCCACAGAGACCGCGTGGCCCGCGAGCCACAACTATTTACTGTGGAGCCCTTCAGGGAAAGAGTTCACCAACCCTCACTCTTGGTGAAGCATGTTTAATAGTCTCGTGGTTGATTATTTTTAGGCCAAAGACTAAGCTATCTATGGTCTCTGAGGCCAAGGCTGAGTTACCTAGCCTGACACTGGCTACTTGCCATGCCCAAGAATGTTGATCTTTCTTGGTCTTCAGGTGTAGGTGGTGTGGGTTCTGCGAGGTGGTGCTGGGAGCCTGGGAGGAGATGGGGTGATACCCATTAATCACACCCATCCTATCTCAGTTCATTAAGAGCAGCCCTGAGTCTCCCAGGAGGAGAAAGACAAGCATTGTGTACCGTGGGTTTTTTTCCAAGTTGCATGTCTGTATACTTGTGGGTTTTAAATTGGTGAAGCTCTTCAAATGAAATCTCGTGTAAATGCCCAGTGTATGAAACAGAAAAGCTGAGTCACTCTGGGTGGGGTGGGCATAAAGGCCACAGTGAGGGTCACCAAACCCGAGGTCTTGGGATGAAGACCCCTCCTGCAGTGGGAACGCCACTCTGGTTTGGGGATCTGACACACCTGGGTTTGAATTCAGCTGCTGTCCCTTAAGAGCTGTGCATTCTTGGGCAAGTTATTTATCTCAGTCTCAGTTTCTCCTTTAGTGCAAGGGAGATCATAATATTTACCTTGTAGTTTGTAAGAATTGAAAAATATGTTTTTGATGCCTCCTTTGCAATGAAACTCCTTGGAAGAGATGGCTCTATGTCAATATATTTATTGCTGCTTATCAAATTCCCACAAATTCAGTGGTTTAAAACAACACAGATTTATTAACTTCTAGTTCTGCAGTTCAGCAGTCCAAAAGGGATTTGGTTTCACTTGGCTGAAATCAGGTGTTGGCAAGACTGATTTCCTTCCAGGGGCTCTAGGGGAAAATCAATTTCCATGCTTTTTCCAGCTTCCAGAGGCCTCCTGCATTCCTTGGCTCACGGCCCTTCCTCCATCTGCCAAGCCAGCAACGTAGAGCCTAGTCTTTCTCCCGCTGCCATCTCTATGGTTCTCTCTTGCCGTACCCTCTTCCCAATTTTAAGGATCCTTGTAATTACATTGTCCCTGCCTGGATAATCCGGACTAATTTCCCTGTCAGCGCCTTAATTGGCCTTGGCCGTGTGCCCTAAATATTTATAGGTGCCTGGGGTTAGGACGTAGATGTCTTCGGGGACCCAGTCACCGGTCTTCTCTCCTGCTCCTGGGCACTCCTCCCCACAGGCTTTCGTCCTCACCATTCCTCCAGAACCATTCTCCCCAAGGTTACCGGGCAATCCATGTTGTCAAGTACAGTGCTTACCTTCAAGTCCGCATCTCAGCAGCCCCCTGTCAGCCTCGTTGGACACAGTGGGTCACTCCTGCCTTCTGCACTGGGCTTCCAGGACGCCTCCCTCTCTTCTCTTTCCCACCTACTGGCTGTTCTTCCTCATCCTCCATTGCTGTTTTGTCCTCAGTCTTTTTGTCTCTGAAAGTTAGGGTGCCAGGGATTATTTCCTGGACCTCTTTCCTCAATCCACACCCACTCCCATGGTTTTAAATTTCCTCTAGACTGACCTACTTTCAGTGCTGTGTTCAGTCTCTAGCCCACATTTCTAAACTCTAGACTTACATCCAGCTGCCTATTTAATGTCTCCACTAAAAGGGTAAAAGGTATTGCCAATTTAATATTCTGCAAAGCAAACTCCCATTTCCCACCCTTTCCCCAGCCTCCTTCCCTGTAAATGCCTCACCATTTTCCTGCTTGTTCAGGACAAAACCCTTGGATATGGATCTATACAAAAGCCTCCTATTTGGTATCCCCATCACAGACTTTTCTGACGTAATGGTGATCATAATGATCCTTTTGCGATCCATTGAACCCTTTGCCCAGACCTCCAGTGGTTTTCTTTTAAATCCAAAATAAAAGCCAAAGTCCTTAAAACAGCCCAGAAGGCCCTGTAATCTGGCCCCTCTGCTGCCTTCTCACTTCATCTCCCACCATTTCCACCCTCACTACTCTCCTGCCACATTGACCAGTGCTTTTCAAAGGTGCCAAGCACATTTTCAACCTCAGGACCTTTGTACTGCTCTGCCTTCTGCCTGGAATCCTTTCTGCCCAGGTAGTCCCGTGGCTGGCTTGCTCATTTCCTAAAGTCTCAACTGAAATGTCATTGTAGCGGAGTGAGGTTTCAGTGCCCATCCTGGATAAAAATGGCACCTCTTACCCCAGGCACACCCTGCCCTCCACATCACCTTGTGCATCATTCCTCTCCTTCTGCTTCTTTAGCTTTCACTGCATTTACCACCACTTGACCTTATTTATTTACTGCTTTATTTTATCTGCCTTGCTCCAATAGAATGTTTTTATGGTATCCGTTGTCTCTTCTTTCTTCTCAAATGTTTGCTCTTTGTCTCAAATGAACTACAAAAGGGCAGACCTTGTTTTGTTCAATGCTCTATGCCCAGTGCCTACCTAGCATGGTGCCTGGCATGGGAGGAGGATGGAGATTGGTTAATCAAATGTTTGTGGTATGAATAAATGAATGAATGAAGGTCTCATTCAGAGGGATGGCGCAGAGACATTCAGCAAGTGATAGCTATGATTGTGAATAAAGCATTTGCTTGAGGTAGTAATTTCCCTGTCAGTTTGGTGTCATTCAGGGTGAATGAGCCACCAAGATCACTCTTATGAATATATTTAATTGTATATTGTTTCTTGCTTTAAGGAAAATCTTAACATTAAGAAAAGGTTGGGTTTTTTTGTTTGTTTTTTTAATCTGCTATTTTTTTTTTTTTTAAGATTTTATTTATTTATTTGAGACAGAGAGAATGAGAGAGAGAGAGCACATGAGAGGGGGGAGGGTCAGAGGGAGAAGCAGGCTCCCTGCCGAGCAGGGAGCCTGATGCGGGACTCGATCCAGGGAGTCCAGGATCATGACCTGAGCCGAAGGCAGTCGCTTAACCAACTGAGCCACCCAGGCGCCCTTTAATCTGCTATTTCTTGAGCTGCCCCTTGAGGGCCCACCCTCTTAACCAGTGAGCCAGACTGCTTCCCGTGGTTGCAGTTTTTTGGGTTTTTCATCTGGGTGGGATTAGGGAGGATGTAGCTTCAGGAATGATTTATGAAGGATACTTCTGTCCCCTGGCTTGGGCGAGACCTGGAACAGGGTAGAGGAGGTTCACCTGCCCCGGAGAATGACTGATCTCCAGTTACATCTAGTTTTTAGGTTCAAGTGAAGGGTTAAATGGTTTTTCATCTGTTCATCCAAACTTTCATTGAGCCTCTGTTGTACACCTGATGCCTTGGTAGTTTGGGCTCTGGGGAGTACATGATGGACCTTGACCCTGCCTGGAAGAGCTCACCAACCTGCTGGTGGAACGGGGGGAGGGGCAGGTAGAAGAGTAATTTCAGTACAACCACGTGGCTGTCACGGCTCCAAGAGCTCTGGAGATAGCATCTCCTTTAATCGTGAAAATTAAGTCTGAATTTTGGGCCATTGCCTCCGTTTTACCGGTGAAAGAACTGAGGCTTCAGGGAGGGTTCAGTAATTTCCTGGGGTCACTAGCCAGTAAGTGGCAATGTCTGTCTGACTCTAAAGCTCCTACTGTTCACCACTGCCCCATTTGAAGGGTGGAGAGGGAGGGTGCAGGCTCCCCAGGGTGTCACCTGGATTGGGGCGGGACAGTTTCAGGGGCACCTGCTCTCAGCTTGTGAATAAAGAAAGTGACTTCAGGTACTGAAACCCTCTCCAAGATTGGGGTTCACAGTGACAGGCTCACAGGCATGGTGAAGGTAGACTAGTGGGACCCCAGGAGCCCAGCATACAGACCACCTCAGGAATCACGAAGTAGAAGGTTTCTAGAATGGAAAACTGAAACTCAGAGCCTATTTTTGTCTGTTTAAGACATAGAGGACTGAGAAGACATCCTCCTTATTAACTCCCTTCTCCCATTTTTTTTCCTTTCTTTAGCCAGGTGATGTCCTGTACTTTCCCAGAGGGACCATTCATCAAGCGGACACTCCTCCAGGGCTGGCCCACTCTACTCACGTGACCATCAGCACCTACCAGAACAAGTAAACACTCTCCTCCCAGCCTTGCATCCCAGGGGAGCTCAAGCTGTGTCCCATGGCAACCGTATGCAGAAGGGAATGAGGGAGTTGCCCTGCTGTCCTGCTTATCCAACCTCAGGGGTTTCATTCAGGCGCCCTTGCTAACTTCCGGTTCCTTTAGAGTCCTATCCATGCCATTGGCCCATCTGGGGTTCCTCCTGCGAATGTCATGAACCTGACTGTACAGAAAATGGGACTTGCCCGGTGAGGGCTCTGTGGTTTGGGAAGAAAGAACCACAGCTGTGGTGGTGTGTTACTGACGCCTGGCTGGACTTGCAGTCTCTCTCTTTTTAACATTTTTTTATTGCAGTAAAATATTTATAACGTAGAATATGCCACCTTAACCGTTTTTAACTGTACAGTTTGGTGACATTATGTTCACACTGTTGTGCAGCCGTCACCACTGTCTGTTCCAGCACATTTTCGTCACCCCGCACAGAAACTCTGTGTCCATTGAAACCTCCGGATCTCTTGTAAGGTTTCCACTGTTCATACAAGTTCATGAAATGGAGTAGGAAAGCAAGTCTGGAACAGTGAGACCTAAAAGCACATGTGCTGAAAACCGTTCTGATTAAAATTGTGTTCCATTTCGGTGCGTGGCGCCTCCCAGGCCCTGGGCGGCAGCGGCCTCCCTGTGGGTCCCTAACAACGGCGACCTTGCTAGCCCCGGGCGCGTTCAGACTGCCAGTCGTCGATGCCCGGCAGCTTGTGGGCACCAGAGCCTGTGCAGTGGCTGGGAATGTGGGCCTGGGACTGAACTCGCACCCTGGAGCTGGTGGTAGGAGGGGAGACGGATCGGGGAGTAGCCGTGGGATAGCTTCCATCGTGGGTTTGTAGAGGAGACTCCTGAGGAGCGCAGAGGAATGCGCTGAGCCAAGCTGGGGCGTCAGGGAAGGCTTCAGAAATGACTTGACACCCAGGCTGAGTGAGTCTTAAAGGGTGAGTAAGCAGAGTGGGTCAGACGGTCAGACTGGGAAAGGCATTCCAGCCCCAGTGGACAGCAGGGCCCCTCCTACGTTCAGAGCCATAACTTGCAAAACAAGTTGGTAAGCATGACTTCTGCTTCCTCATCTGGCGTTTCTGGGTGAAATGAGCCCCTGTGTTTAGAGGCTGACCAGAGGAACTAGCTGGAGCCTGGCCTACAGTTAGGGTAGTCCTTGCCCACAAGCAGACCAGAGCTTATATTATCCTTCCTTTATGAAAAATGCTCTTCTTACGGTGGCTAGGCAGATTCCTTGCATAGCCACGGGGAGGCTGGAACCAGGAGTTCCCAGTGAGTGCCGAGCAGCTCTGGGCCTTGGCAGCCAGTTTGGCCCCGTGGGTGTCCACGTCGCTTCTGGTATCCTGCCGTTAATGTGACTCAGCTATTTCCCTTTCTGGGATTCTCTGTCTTTTGCATTCATTTAATGCCCCCAACTGGTTTTCTAGTAAGTGGTTTTTCATGCACTTATTTTCCTTCCTCACCTTCTGTTTACTCATAACATTGACTCATCCATAAGCCGTCATCAGTTACTTGTCTGACCTCCCTTTTTCTCACTAGACCTAATAGCTTCCACTTCTGCTAAACTCTTTCCCAATCCCAAGAGTGACGATCTGGTGGGCTGCCCCTGGGTCCCACCCGTGCCTTCTCTGGTCAGTTGGGGAGGGGGACGGGCGCCGTGATTGAGGAGCCTCGGGTCAGACTCTGACCTGTGCTCTATTCGGTGGTGCTGGAGCTAGAAGGGGACAGATTGGAACTCGGGAACCATTGCTCCCCAGAGATGTCCCTGTGCCGTGGGCCTGGTACCCTGGAAGGCACTGGCACGGTGAGGATTTGGGGCCTTTTCCTGACACCTCTCAAGGAGACATTGTTGGGAACGTCTGGGATCTGGGTGTGGGACAGCAGTGGGTTGATTTGGCTGTTTTACCAAAGTGAACCCCTCAAGAAATACTAATCTCAAAGTTTGGTCTAAGATCCATTCTGCCTCTAACCAGAACACAGAGCTTGGTTTAACTGCAGTGCCATCTCTCCATGAGCTACTGCCGCACGATTTCACCCAGGACCCTGCAAAAGAAGAGCTTATTTTTGTGCTGGTAAAAGAGCTCCAGGAGAAGGTTCATTCAATCAGATGGGAGGTTGGGTGTAACAGTAAGTTGCAAAGTATGAGGACACCAAATGTAGACGTCTTAGGGAAAGTGTCGCTCATGTGACTTTTTTCTTTGGGCACTTTTTTGGAAGGGAAGCATTAAAGTGTTAATTTTGCTTACTGAGTGAGAAGCAAAAGTCATACTGTGAATTCCCATTTTTGCACATAGCCAGCAATTTGAAATCTGCTGGTGACACTGAGGGAAAATTATAAACAGCTAGAAATATTTAAAGAGAGCAACACCACAGAGCGTTTCTTACAGTGGCACACATTTAGGAGCGAGCCGATTGTAAATGCCCCAGACAAAGTACAGGTAATTGAACACCGATGCTCATCCCTCGACGTTATTTTTGGCCACTGGATTCTACCCTTCTAAGCACTGCTAGAGTTTTAACAAGTTGCAAATCGATTGTTTTGAAATTGTTGATGTTGGATATTTCACTGAGGAAGAGTGCCCCTCTTTTATGAGGGAAAAAGGAAAATGTAATGTGTAACAGTTCAGATAATTACACAGTCCAGGGATTTTACTGTTACCCTAAATGTATTTCTTTTTGAAATTTGAACATAAACTATTTTTTTAGGTCCTGTGATTGTTAAAATTTCCTACAGAGTTCCTCTCATAGACACTTGTGTTACAATTGAAAACATTAAAAATAAATTGGGCCCTTGAACTTCCCACTTTACACCTGTATAGGATTGTGTGGTATCTTTTAAGAGAAGTCGTGAATAAAGCCTAGCCTCCTACCTTTTACCTTTCCACGTGAGTGTCTGGGAAAGGGGAGGGGAGAAGCAGTGTGATTGATGAAGGCCTTCAAGTTTTTTCGTGCTGAGTAATGTCACATTAATGGAACTCACAGCGCCTGGGGAGTTGGAATGTAGTTTGTAGCTTCGGGATTTACTAAGTAATCAGTGTTTTATGTAGATTCTTTGGGTGTTCACGGTTTTCTTTCTTGGTGTGTGTTCCAGTTCGTGGGGAGATTTCCTTTTGGACACTATTTCGGGGCTTGTATTTGACACTGCAAAGGAAGATCTGGAGTTCCGGGCTGGCATACCCCGGCAGCTGCTCCTGGTAGGGAGTAAAGGCTCGGGGATCCGGGGGGTCGGGGCAGGGGGTCAGTGGCAGCCCAGGCCAGCGGAAGCTGTGGCCTGCCTCCTAGGCAACCCCAGGATCCTTCTTTCCGCCAGTCAAGCCCAGCTCCTGGGCTGCATGCAGCGCTGCATGCTTTGCAGGGGAACGTGGCGCTGCACGGTCTGTGGGCCCCCAAGAGCCAAGGCTGTTGCGCAGGCAGCCCCTCTTTCCGCACAGCGAAGGCAGGGTGGGAACGCTGGCTGAGGAAGTGGCTGAGTCACTGAGGCACGTGGCCCGGAGAGCCGCAGATTCGGCCACTGGCTTACGCAGGAGAGACCCGCTGGAGATGCTGGCTGGTTATGCTCCGCGTACTGCTCTGGACACCAGGACCTGCGCGGGAAGTCCTGATGGAGTTCGGACCAGGACTCACTTCGGGGTTTTCAGCAGGTGGATGCCACAGCTGTTGTGACGAGAAGGTTAAGTGGCTTTCTGAGGACCCTTGCTGACCGGCTGGAGGGCACCAAAGAGCTGCTTTCAGCTGACATGAAGAAGGATTTTGTTATGAACAGACTTCCCCCTTACTATATGGGAAACCGAGCCGAGCTTTCGACGCCAGGTGGGATATTTTGAGGCTTTCCTGGATGGGCTCCTCTTTGCGCAGATGGAAAGAAAGAAGCATTTTAGAATTAAGGTGGACCTAGATCTATCTTTAGCATGTTATGTTTGGATGAGACATGCTATAGCTTTAGGGATCCTGCATCTCATAAGTCTTTTGCAAAGAACTTGCGTCCCACTTGATGGGGGGAAAGAACCGTGTGATTGTGGGTGAGAAATATGTGTATGGGCACTCTGGTATTCTCCATCTTCAGGAAGTTCTAAGAACTTGAACACAGGGTTGTCACTAACCTGCCCCGAGTCCCAAGTGACTATTTTGTGACTGGTTTAGGCTGCAAATGACCTAACACTTGGATAGATGGTGATAGCAGACCATCAGTACAACACTCCTGCAGTGGGACAAATGAATTTAGGACTTGTTGCAACAGGGAAGACCACACTGCTGGGAGTTACGGGTGATCTAAGTAAAAGAGTGTTGGAAGGATTCGGGCTTGAGTTAGGTGATTTTTCAGGAGGGTTAAGAAAGCAGGGCTTTGTTCTGGGGTGGCCGCTGTCAGAAAATGAGTGTGATTGGGTCTCCTGTAGGCAGGAGGAGTGAAATGAGGCTGAGGTTGCAATTAGTAAGGCAGGGGCAGCCGCTCAGATCAGCAGGATAGGGACGTTTGGTCATTTTTGAGGTTTGGATAGTGTTCTCGCTTTTGCCTGAGTTCTGACATGCTGTTGGAGTGGCCTTGTTTTCGCCTTGCCCTCTCACAGAGTGGCCTGGTTGAATGTTGGTGTTCTGTGGAATCGTCTGTGTTCAACAGGAGACACCGAGACACGGCTGTGGGTACCAGGCCAGCTCTCCGGCTGCCTTTCTCCTTCTCTGTGGGGTTGAGAGGATTATTTTTACTAACGTTTATAAAAGCCTTCTTTCTCATGGTTGAGACCCACTGAAATAAGACAATCTATAAGGTCGCCTTTAACATTGATTCTGCTTATAATTTTAGTATCATCTTTGGGGGAAGTTTGGAATTTGTTTTTGCACCTATTCAAAATAGCAAATTTTTACCAGCATGTATTTCAGTCTTTAGTAGAACAGTTTTCAGAGTATCAGCTTATGGCACAGAATATCTTACCTGAACCCTTCTTTGTCTTAGCCATTAGAGTCCATAACGCTATGTTCCCTCAAGACTGTTTCTTCAACCAGATGACCCTCTAAGGCCAGTCTGTTTTTAGTGGCTACTTTTTTACAAAGTTAAATCCAACTTGGAAAATACTTTTTTTTTTTCTTTGAGCTTTATTAGGTGGCTTTCATGACACTACATTTGACCTACATGGATGGAATAAGTTGCTAGGATTACAGAACTAGTTGTTGGTGAGATGGTGCGGTTTGAACTCAGGTAGTCCATACTTCTGGGCTCCACACGTAGAGCAAGCGGCAGACGGAGGCTGCAACCTGGGAAGCGAGTGTTGTGTGCAGGTTGCACGGCAGCACTGTCTGTTGGGACAGCCGCTCTGCTTCCGGGGCATGGTTTAGATCTATCAGATGTACCTACCAGCATCTATTGTTACTTATCTGTTACACGCCTACACTGTAAGAATGAGCTCCGTAATGATGTAAACTATACTTCAGTATCATTATAAATACGGGGTAAGTCAGTACTTGAGTTGGAGGGCACCCCATTTGGATTCACCGCACACAAGTCTGAGCCTGGGGTTCCTCTAGTGAAGGCTGGCTTTCTCTCTCTGGGTCTTCTAGGTGGACAGTTACCAAGGTTGGACAGCACAGTGAGACTGCAGTTTAAAGACCACACCGTCCTCACAGTAGGGCCGGATCAGGATCAATCTGTGAGTATCCAGAGAGGAGGAGGTTTCCTCTCCTCTCAGGACATTTCCATCACAGGCCTCAGGTTATCAAACTAACAGATGGCCCCTACCTTTCCAAACCCTTTGGGCATCCATCTGTTCTCCTTAGTGCCCTGACTTTACCTCAGAGGGTGCCCAGATTCCCTATGCCAAAGATGACTGACTATTGGGCATTTGAGGCTTGCCCTCCTCCCCACAGATCCCTCCTTCATTTCCTTCATGTGGTGATGGACGCCTGGTCTCTGCCTCCTGGTTCAGGCCATACTGCTCTTGCTCAGACAACTGCAGACCCTTCCTTGTTCACACACCTCCCTCACGCACTCTCCCATCCTGCACCTTGCCCAGTCGGTCATTACATATGGTTTTGTTGATGTTCTTCTAGATCATGGAGAAGAAAATTTATATTATATAACCTTGCCACCTGGCCCCATGGTTTACTGATCCTAGACTCAATGGAAAACTTTTAGAAATTATAAATTCCCAGGCTTCACTTGGTCTGGGTTAGAGCTTCTGTATTTATATCCAAAGCTCCCTGTACAATCCTAAGAACCTTGGGAACTCTTCCATGCCCTATGACTTCACCTTCTTCCTAGTCAGCTATCTTGGGAGGTGCTCCATGAATGAGTAGAGGGGCTGTGAGTTGGGGGCAGCTAGATGTGTCCATAACCAGACTGTCACAGCCATCGGGGCCAGACCTGCGGAGGACTGGTTTATAATATATGTAGAAAACCTCAAAAGTACGCACTCTCTTGTATTCGTCTCTCAAAAAAAAAAAAAAAATCCTAGTAACCCTTATCTAAGAGGTGACAAGGACTGAGGTTCTGGTCACTGTAGGATGGATGGACAGGGAAGTAGACTATTTGAGAGGCTACTGTAATTGGAAGTTTTTATAGATCCCACAGCTGGTATTTCTCAAGAAGTAATACTCCGTGGTGTTCACAAATTGCCAGCTTATAACTAGGAATGTCATATATGGATATAAAAAAAAAGTGCTGGCTGGATTAAATGAAACGAATGTTTCATTGATAAGTTGATAGGTAAGTGGTTGCTTTTTCATTAAGCCATATTTCTGATGATGCTCTATGAGCTACACTGTTATATCTTTAAAAAAGTGCCTATTTGCTATATACAAAAAGTAATCTGAGGAATATAGTTTGTGTATATATATCCTAACTTTGTGCCAAAAAGATTCTTGGTGTTAAATTTTGTTATTGGAGAACCCTCCTTGTATTGACCTCCTCGATATTGTGTTGACAGCTTAACTCTTACCTTTTTTTAAGGATGAAACTCAGGAAAAGATGGTTTACATCTATCATTCCTTAAAGAATAGGAGAGAGACACACATGATGGGAAATGAGGAAACAGAGGTCTGTTCCAACCTAAAATATCTTTACTGTGATTTGGTGATGGCTGGGAAGAATGTGTTACCTTTGATTTATGGGTGATGTGCTTAGAGCCCTTGCACGGGGATGATTAAGGATGATTAAGTCAGACAGTTCTGTGATATACGTACACATACACCAGCTTTAAAACATACGAGCTGGGACCCTGTAGCCTCGTAGGAAATGTGTAATGTCATAAATATGAAGTATTTCAAACGACTAATTTCTTAGGATATAAAGTAGGAGACCTTTCGTGAAGTCTAAGTTTTTATATGGGAATTGGCAAATTCTATACGTTATCTAGTTGTAAGGCTATCAGAAATACTGAGAACTATACAAGTTATGAAAATACCACTTTAATATTTTTTATCTGACTAGTGTATCCTTTTCCAGTCCCATGGACTTCGCTTTCCTTTATCACATATGGATGCACTGAAGCAAATTTGGGGTCACTCAGCTATTTCTGTCAAGGACCTGAAACTGACTACAGATGAGGAGAAGGAAAACCTGGTGTTATCCCTCTGGACAGAATGCTTAATCCAGGTAGTCTAGGGCCTGTCCAGAATCAAGGGTGTACCGTCTCAGACACGTGCGCAAAGAAGAGCAACGATGTGCTGCTTCTGTCGACTGGGAAGGGCCCTACAACAGCCTTCCTTACCTTCATGGAAGAAGGGGGTCTCAGAAAGTAACCAAACCGTACTTTGGATAAACTCATTTAATCCAGTGTGGTAGAAAAGGCACAACTCCAATAAATGGATCATTGACATTTAAAGGTCACTACCTGGCTTTGTCTTTGTTCTTTGGAAGAAACTTCTTTAAAGAGCCTTATTGGCTCTACAAAAATCTTTTAAACAATTAACACAAAGAATTTAAATTGTTTTTTTACAATGAAAATATATACCTCCGTGTATACACAGCCCCCTCCCCCGATTAAAATAAAGTTACCCGGATAACGTAAGTTTCATTAAATACTGCCACCCTAATGAGAGGCGCTCCCATCTATGGGCATACATGTGTTTTACAGATGCTGCTTCAAAGATGACAAAGAGCCTGAGATTGAAGGAAAAAAAATCAGTATTTACATGGAAAGACCAAGTCTCCATAAAAAAATGCTCAAAATATTGGGTCTTTGTACTTAAACAATTCACTGTTATTTTACATTCTAAAGTGCATAAAGGTTGATAATTCAAAAATATCACTGGAGTATTTAATCTTTCTATATAAAAATAGATCAGACAGTTTTCTGCTTTCTGGTAAAAGTTGGTGACGAATGGAACAGCTGTCTCAAGTTTAAAACCAACTCAGGAGGGAAAAATACTTAAGAATTGTATAATTTTTAAAGGTGGTAATGATTACCTGATAGCCTACCTGATTTTGCTTAAAAATGGAAATAAAAACTGAGTTTTCAGCCATTTCATTAAGTAAAATGGTATAGTCAAAAAGGCTCAAATACTACTTGGTTTTAACTTAAACATTTGAAATTTCCCTTTACTTCAGACAAAGAAAAATTTGACTAAACAACTCCTTGAGGGCAGATCAGGCAAAATCTAGGGTGAGGTGTCAGCACCAGGACAGGTGACCACCGATTAAGAGTCTTGTCACACGGGAGAGAGTAAGGATGGTCACGAGTTATTTGTGCTTTTTTAGTTTGGCCACAGAAAATATGCCAATACTCGAGCCTCCTTCCTAAACAAAGCCAAGGTCCTTTCCTGGGGTCAGTTATAAGTATGAATACTTACGGTGCTTCAGTTATAAAAGCCTCAGTAGAGAAGACCCTTTAAGGCTTATCTAATACAGCAGCTTAATAGGAAGGTTTATTAAATATGTTTTCAGGCATTGCTAAAAAAAAATTATTTCTCTTCTTGCAAAAGGATGACTTGACCTAAAGGAATTTGTTTCCCTGTGCTTCGCACTCACACACCTGTCTCCTAGGATATTAACAGCTAATACAGGCTGACAGAGTCACCAGGGTCCTACAGTGGCTTTCAGGAGTAGGACTTGTGTCTGGTGGAGAGGAGAGAAAGCACACGCTTGAGGGAAGTTGCTCACCAGAAAACTGGAGACCAATCAGGACTAGAATCTTTCGCAGAAATCAAAATGTGCTTTTCATAGGAATGCTAAACAACTGGCAAGAATACTTGAGTGTTGCCATGGTTAAGAGCAATGGTCTTGGAAGCTAGGAGAAAACTTCACTGTGCTCAGTGATGCAGGAGCGTGAGGACAAGTAGCTTCTTTTCCCAGGGACAGGAGGTTTGTTCTTTGCTCTTTCTAGAGATGCTGCAGATTCTCTCACAATATTTCAATGTCCCATTTCTGTGTTTCTGCTCCCTCCAGGGGTTGATTTACAATTACATGAGTCTTGTCATAATAATTTCCTCCTAAAATAGGAATTCCAAAAGAAAGGATTATTTGTTCACACAGGTGCTTAACAATGTTCAGCCCACCGAGTGCCGGATTAAGACTTCATTCCTGGGGTGCCTGGGTGGCTCAGTCGGTTAAGCGACTGCATTCCGCTCGGGTCATGATCCCAGGGTCCTGGGATCGAGCCCCACATCCGGCTCCCTGCTCAGCGGGAAGCCTGCTTCTCCCTCTCCCACTCCCCCTGCTTGTGTTCCCTCTCTTGTTTCTCTGTCAAATAAATAAAAAATCTTAAAAAAAAAAAAAGCAGCCTGATGTGGGAAGCTGAGTTTAAATAAGCTTAGCTGTGATTAACCTCAAATCAGACCTCAGTATGACTCAAACTGAAAAACTAAGAGGTAGAACAGTTGACTGCAAAAGCCGTGTGCCCAGCACCACGGTTCTGGAGAGAGCTCGGGCTGGATGTTGGGCACGGTTTCTGTTTCCACACGGACAGTGGCTGTGACTAAGCCAATTAAAGCAACAGCCCAGACCTTGCTCAATTCCAAAGCAAGTTTAAATGATACCTGCCATCAATTTTAAGTGAGGGCTTTTAAGGACTACAGCAATTCATGGCAAAAAGAGGTTTCTTTCTATGAAACGGGACATTTTATGGCTGATGAAGCTTTAAATTTAGAATTGTTCTCAAAGATCATGTAGCAAATGAGAGTTTTACAACTGTCCTAATGAACAAAAACCTCAGACTTTGTCCTGAGGTTTTTCCTGCTTGAGCCAAGTAGCTCATTGTTCATTAAAACAGCATATCTTTTTTCAAGAGTAAGTAGAAATGACTTAATATTTCTTTTGTGCATCAGGATTTCTTTTCCCCAGGAGGAGGAGAAGGTTTGGAATTTAAAATTCTATCCAGGGACACAGAACGTTGGGTTTCCTCAAAGGCCCACCTTTAACATCTAGGACAAGTTGATCGCTGAGATAGGAGCTGATGGTTCCGTTTCTGTTCAGCTTCCACTTCTGCCGGAACTGTCCGTGTTCGGGCCACAGAGCCACTTTAGCCCCGGGGGTGTCCCGGCCTCCAATCACATCAAGGCACGTGTCACTGGCCTAAAGGTTAGGAAGCAGATTGGCAGTACTGTGTTAGCTCCAATCAAGTGAACTGGGTCCCTTCCCTTTACACGACTCTGATCTAAAAGAGAAGACTATCCAGCATAGTTACAATTTCACCAACTGCTGAAGTTGTCTTTAGGGCAGCGGAGGGACGTGGTACAGACACAGACCCACGGAAGTAGAGGTGCATCTGTGAAAAGGACACCTGCATCTGACAACAGATGGTCAATGAAGGTTTGCTGAACTACAATTAAATGTTAAGTCTCTGTTGGCATAAATGTATCAGGTGGACCACGGTTTCTTTTTTTACGTAGGCTCCACACCCAATAGGGCTTGAACTACGATCCTGAGCCAAAGTCAAGACTCGGATGCTTAACTGAGCCCCAGGCGTCCCTGAGCCTGGTTTTCATATAAAAGCATCAGGTGATGTTCCAGATAGCCAAACAATAATTACTTTTAAGTGCTTTTCATTTTTGTTGATGAGAAAAAAGTAGAGAATCCGTTGGTGACATAATAAAACTGGTGTTCTATTCCCCAGAACATCAAATGTAATGGAGGCATCACAAAGAAATGTAAACTTTATTTTCTAAGCTTTCTCCAATAACTACTTCACTGGGTACTGTGAAAGTTTCAAGATGTTTAGAACCACAAAGACAGCTGATTTTATCTGGGCCACAGAGTAAGGAATGTGTCCACAAGAGCACACCGTCCAGTTGGATCCAGTGAGTTGTCTGTCACTGGTTTTAAAACATCATTTAGGCACAGCCAAAGTATGTGATAACCTTAGTGTTTAACTTTCAAGTAGAAATTGAATTTTCTAGATGAAAATTCTGAGTCCATTTCACTTAAAAGCTTTAGTAATGTAACGTGGCATATTTATACAGTCCTGCAACCATTTCTAGGAAGTTGCATTATTTTATAAAGGCCATTTGATTTCGCAAAATTCTGGCCTCCAAAAGAAAAAAAAGAAGGCCCAAAGGTGGGATGCGGTGTCCGTGGGGTGGCTGCTCACCTTGGATTTAAAGAGTCCTCGGCAGTAGTGCCAGATCTGAGTTGTCTTCCCGCTGTAGGGAGAGACGCACACGGATGTGGCCCTTGTGTCAGCAACGTTGCCAGTGACCGTCAGATACTCATCCTGGGCCCGGTTCTTTATCCTGATGTACACTGCAGGCTGGGACGGGGAGAAGCGGCCATTTACAAGAAGGACTTGGGAATCTGGAAATCAGGCTATAAAGAAGGCAGGCTGAGGCAAGGGGTGAGGGGATCTAGCTTATGCAGTTTCACTCTGCCTCCCTTTAGCCAGTATGTATGAATTACTCTTTTTCTATTGACAGACCTTAGACCACTGAACACAGAGGTTAAGTTGTACAATAATCTCTATTACACTTTTCTGAAAAGTATACCCTTTTGGAAGCGTAAAAGGTAATCGTTTCATCTCCTGGAATGCCATGTGGCAAGGGGTGGTGCAGCGTCCGGACTTGCTGAGTTTCATTCGGGAACCACGGTGTCCTCGCTGTGCTGGGGGAGGGAGGGGACGAGCAGGAAGGCAAGATACGGCCCACCCACAAGGCTCTCACAACAACCTAGCAAACGCTGCAGTAACCACGCACACTGTTTGAGCTATGGTTAAGCGCCAAATGCCGGCTGTGGGAGTTCTTGAAAAACCCAGGTTAAGCTGAGGGCCTGAGCAGCTGTGGTAATGTCTGTTTGTGGACCTTTACACTAATTCAAGGGAAGAGACCATTGTATGTTTAATCGTAACAGCTATTCAAAAACTGGGTAACAAAGAACTTTATCCCCTGGGCCTGGAATACATACCTGAAGTTTTCCAATAAAATATTAAATCTAGGACTTGCCTCTAAGGAATAATGGTTAATATTTATTGAGAGCTTAGTGTATGTCAAGCAGTGTGCTAAATGCTTTCTGGGCCATTGTATTATCTAAGTTAATAACCAGAAGAACCCTTTAAGAAAGTCCAATTATGACCTGAATTTTACAAAGTTAACACAGATATGGGGAAGCCAGGTCAGCCTGCAACAAAACCATCCCTCTAAGCCAGGATGCTCTTCGTAAGGTTTGCTGAAACATACCAGTTACACTCAGACACCGGGAATAAGAGACCACGTCCAAAGGTGGCAGTGTGAATTAAGTCCAATAATGAAAGGACACCGCACAGGATAAAAACTCCCCAGAAACCATTCTTTAGCCTTAAGCCTCCCGTCTTCATGAAATAAAATACAGGACATTCAACATCCCCACCTTGGGTCATTATGTTGGCATCCCAATCAGAACTTTGCTAAATAATAACAACAAACTATTTACTGAGGAAGCACTTTCACTCTGAGAAATGTAAGTGCTATGTAAATGCAACAATGTACCATGGTAAGTCCACCATATTCTACTACTTTGAAACTTAGATCAATAGGAAGCCAGCTGAATTTTGGTACACTGCTGCCATGTTTGGCCTTTCAAAGGAAATAAACATGCTGGGACAAATTTTTATCTGGTAATTTAAAGCAGGTAAAAAAGACCTCTACTAGGCAAAATGTTTTAAATGTTTCAAAGTGCTACTTCCACATTCATAATGCAACAGTAATGTACTTAAATATCTGTGACTGATAATAAGTCTGTATAATTCTGTAAGTCTCCCACTGCAATTATTAATTTCTTGAGGCTTCAGTACATCTTTATTAGTTTCCTTACCTTGTACGTAGAAGAAAACAGGCGTGACCTTCACAGAGGACAGAGTTCCAATTATGTTAGGACCAAACGTCACAGTTTTAATTAAGTAAAGTACTAATTACCCTTATTACACACTTGTAGTCTGACTCTTTTGTCATTATACTTTAAAATACTGGTATGCATTATAAGTGCCTTAGTGACTTCCTAATTCCCAAACTCAAAGAGAATCGCATTTTAATTATTACTGAATTTCCAAACAAGAATATGAACTACAGCAGTAGCCGTAGCCCTACCAAAAAGGAAATGACCCATAATACTGTTTTAGAAGCCCAGAATTCCTTTGCTGGGTCTTAAAGCTGTGGCCTAAATAAACAAAGGCAAAATAATCTATAAAAATATTATTTTAAAATAAAATGTTAAACCAGAATAGGAATCAGATAGTTTCTAAAGCACAATGAAGAAGAATAACACAATGTTAATTGTCAAAAAAAACCTTTTATATAAAATTAGAAGCTATTGTTCTAGCTATCCTTTATCTCAGGACCCTGAACAATCGCCGAGACATCCTTCCCCAGCAAGGAACCACCTTTCAGAAGTAAGGGAAATAGTCTCAGCATCCAGCTTGGCTGCTAAAGTTCCTAATGACATAGGATTAGGCATTATTATATAGTTGGTAAAAGCTACACTGAATTCCCACTTCTGCCTTGCTTTTCCCCATGGCTTTTCAGTGGGATTACCCATCATCCCATGTGACAGGAGTGAGGAATAAGCAGTATGTGAAGGTCATGAAATCCTATACCACAAACTCTGCCAGGAAAGCCTGCTAAACCTTAGCACCCTCAGAAGAGCGTCTCTGATTCTCTCAAGGAACACTATGAATAATGAACTTTCAAAATAACCATAGTAATAATATAAGGCAGATGTTCTGTCAGACTCTTTCTATACATTTTTCTTATTCAATCCTCACAGCAATACTGAGAGGTAAGCCATGTGATCACTGTTTCACCAGAGGAATCGGATTCCTCACCCAGAGTCACACTGCTTACAAGAGGCAGGGCTAGGATTTGAACCAACAGAACCAAAGAGTGGCAGGAATGAGCACGGTGGGGGGTGGGGGGTGGGGTGTGTGTGTGAGAGAGAGAGAGAGAGAGAGAGAGAGAGAGAAGGGCAGCAAGACCAACTAGGTTAATTTTTTATCGGCTACTATTTATTTAACACTTAACACGTCCAATCTGCACATCGGCCTCAGCACTTACATCCACTCTGCTACCTTCAGCTCAGGACCCGGAATACATGGTGCCACTCTGTAAATATTGATCTTATTTTGGAGGAAAGTAGGGTGTGGTTGCCCAACACAAATTTTAGAAAATAAATCTGGGTTCAAATCTTGGTTCTGACACTTGGATGACTTTTGCCAATTTGCCTTACCTCTCTGACCCCGATTTTCCCATCTGAAAAATGGGAGTAACAACTCCTACCTTAAAGGGCTATTGTTAAAATCAAGTGAGAAATGTTTCTAATTAGAATTCAAATGGCATATCCAAAGATCATTGCACCCGACAGCAGGGCTTGGGTTTTTCACCTTCTGTGAAACTTCCACCACTCCATACATGCTCATACTTCCTTTCTGTAAACCAGGCATTTTTGATGGTTATACACTGTTGTGCGTTTTATGGTACCATTTTGAGTTGGAGTGGTTTTACCCAATAAACACGTAAGCTCCAATAAAGCAGAGATCATGTCTATCCCTTAAATCTTCCATAATTCTTAGCCTCATGTCAAATATCCCTTTATCCATTTATACATTCGTTCCTTCATTAAGCAAACAGTCCCTGAATCCTTAAAATATGCCAGACATGGTGCCAGATACTAGGGGTAGAGCTGTAAGTAAGATGTGCACAACCCTGCCTTCCCGGGGCTGGCGGCAGAGTGAGAACATGCCCAGTCCAACCACAACTGTGAGGTTACAAATCTCACACGGTGTCTTTGTAGGAAAAGAACCAGGTCTTTTAAGATCTAATTTAGACCAGGAGAGAGGATGAAAGAAGCACCCTGGAAGATGGGACACTAAAATTTAGAGGGGTGAGTAGAATTAGCCAGGCAAAGAATGAGGGAAGAAACTTGCAGACAGAGGGCACAGCCTGTATTAAGAGCCTAAGTAGGAAAGCACTTCGCACGTTGGTGGCTGTGTCATGGCCCCATTTGAGTGAGGAGCAGACCAGTGAGGGAAGAGGCTGGAGAAGCAAGGGGGCCAGAGCACACAGGCACATTGATGAGATCAGACTGTATCCCAAAGGATACAGAAAGCTTTTGAACAGAAGACCGACAAGCAGTAGGTGTGTCATGAATACCAAGATCTATCCCAAGTTGTATGTAAGTAGAGGAAAAACTCCAAATACTTAGAACTAGGGCAGACTCAGAGTTCATTGTTTTCTTTGCTTTCCACAGAGCTTATGCTGTTCACTTTTCCATGAAAAGTCAGTAAGGTCAGTAAGACTTTGGACTCAAAGCTAAAATCCAACATCGACCTTAGATACAACTTAACGAATTGGTTAATGTCTCTAGGATTCCTCATCCTAATCAGAGCCCCCTGTAATATAAATGTCAAACTAAACAGTCAATATTTCAGATGCTATGGTTCATGACATTTCTACTAGAAAAAGATCCAAAAAAGCTATTTTTAGATCTTATGGATTTTTTTTTTTTTTCCCTCCGCTCCTTACCTGCTTCATAGGACGGAGGGAACCAATTGTTTTCCATCCACTGAATGCTGTCCAATTGGGGATCTCATTAGGCTCAAGTAAGATTTGTCTTCCTAAGAAATTGGATCCTTCATAAGCTATCCACCTATGTAAGACCAGGAAAAAAAAAATAGGGTACTTAAAAATAAAAAGCAATACCTTATCAAAAATACCTTCTTTTATACAAAGTTCATCTTTTAAAACTTTTAGGTTTATAGTTATTTTTTTTTAAGGAAAAAAAATATAATGGAAAAGCAGGAGGGACTAGGTGAAAGCCCAGTGCTCGGGGGCTCAGAAGATTTCCATTCGATTAGGATTCTGGTTTCTAACCTGCTAAAACAAGGTTCCTGCCAGGTCTAAAATTCTGTGTTTCTTTGATAATACTTTTTTCGTAACAGTTTAACCTTCACAGACAGACCATAGCCTCTCACTGTTTCTGGTTACACAACACTCTTGGTCCCACTCCCACTCTTGGGCTCATCCTCCCATGTGCTCCGGGCCCCTCCAGGCAGCTCCATGACTTCTCAGACACACCTCCTTCCATCATTTCCCCAAGGCCACCATGGATAGCTTAAAATTATCCACAGAAATCCCATCTTGCTTCAAGGCCCAAGCTCTTTTGCAAATCCTTCTCAATACCCTTGCGGCCTTCCACTTGGACCAAGTTAGAGCATGTAGAAACGTGCAGGGAGGGCCCTGAGGTGAGTCTTGAGCTCAGAGCTGCCCCCATTCCTTAACTGACACCATCTGTGTTCACTCCACAATGGCACGCTTCACAGTTGTGACAGAGATAGGATGGCCAACAAATTGAAAACGCCATCTGGTCCTTTCCAGAGAAAGGCTGCCGAGCCCTGATGTAGGTGGTTATCAAGCTGAATAGCTAAGGGGAATCGACTGGGACTTCCAAGAGGATCTGAAATTCTCAGGACTCTGGTCACCACAAACAGTGCTTTCGGAACATATGTGTGGAAGATGAGGTGGCTACCTTGCTTGGTTCAGACAGAGCACCCTGTTCCCCACACTCAAGATCAGGCTTGGCCTGGTTTTTCATGGATGTATGACAGGACAGATGACCTTACCTCCACCCCTTCTTGCCTATACACATCTAAGCCAACAGATTGGTGCAGAGTCAGGACAGCATGACCATGGAGATGCTTACCTATCTCTCCAGCTGTGTAGACTTTTTAAACAGGCAGGGAAATTTCAGTTATAAAACCTAGGCAAGACTTTAATAAACTACACTTCTCTCTATATTAATCTCAACGAATTCCACAGTGGAAAAGCATTAAAGCTTGACCTTCATTATAATCACAAATCACAGATATGGGATAATATGAGGATTAAACAAAACTTGTCACTGAGGGTTGCTGGCTGTGCATTAAGTCATATTCTGAGCCATCTGTAGCCTAAGAAAATCTTTGGACAGCCTTCTCTATTCCTTACTCTGTGTTCCCATTCTCTTAACAGAGAATCCAGAACAGGGAGAGTAGGTGGATAGTAAGCTAAAGAGAAGAAATAATGTCAAGGTAAAACAGTACCAGTTTTCTACAAAAGACTGAAATAAGCTGGTAAGAAATTACAACAGGTAAGTCAGTAATTATCAGTTCCACATAGGAAAATAAAGTATAAAAATGCTGTGAAAAGTCCTGTATCACAGGATGTAGATTTCAATTCCAACAGACTTAGTTAAGTGGTAAGTAATATACTGGTATATAGTATGGCGATTAATATGCTTAGACAGAGTAGGTCAATTTATGTTTAAGAAATACCAATGTCAATTGCTTTGAAGAAGAAAAATTAAATTGCTATACATGTGAATAATTCAAAAGCCATTTATTATAACAGTTGACTTATTTTTCAAATCAATTTATATTCTTGGCTCTCTCTTATGTTATCCCCAGATATTTATACAAGCAGAGTTGATTATCACACAATTTAAAAGTCATAAGAAATAAAAACAATCATCTTTACATTAATCATCTAGAGCTATGTGTGTTTAGTTGACTTTTGGTACCAAACAGCAACAGTTCAGGAGGAGGGGCAGGCTTCCATGCCCACGCTCTAGAAATGCCCTGAGGCCTTCGAGCCTTAACCTCAAGGCCCCTCACTGGCAGGCCTCATACCATTTTTGTTCTAAATAAATATGCAAGTTCATACCTAATTTATGTGTCCATAATTGTTCATATCTTTTTGTAAAGCAGTCTCCCAAATTGTGTAAGTGCAGGCCCCACACACCCTGGATCTGCCCCGACAACCTAAATGAACAGCACCACTGGTGGGTAGGCCAGGTCCACCTCAGGATCCTCAGCATGAAAATAAGTACCTGGAGCAAAGAGCTCTAGAGGAAACAAGATGCCAAATCAAAAGACAACAAAACACTATCAGTCTTACAAACAGTCAGTTGTCTTAGGCAGGCAATGGTGTCAACCAAAGAAGCTATCGATTTCATTAGGTATCGCCCAAAAGAGAAGTGGGCTCAACTGGTTAAGGTCATCTGGTCTACCTACTCTAAGACGCATGCTCTGAACACATGGCAGCCCTTCTCCCCCAAAAGGGCTCCTCTCCCAGACCATGGCATGCCACTACATACGGGACCTGGTCCACGGTCTTATCTTACTGAAACAGAAACTACTATTATTACATTGAGCGAGTAAAGGAGTAATAGTGTCTTCAGATCACACAACAGCAGCAGTGGGGAAATAAAAAGCAACTGTGCAACTCTCTCCTAAAACACTGACTCAAACTCATGGTCAAGCCCCTGTCCCATACTTACAGTCCACTTTTTACCCAGACAGACTGGGTGTAGAAGTGCAGGTCCTTGTTCAGAACAGAGTTCACAGCCTCTTCTAGATGTAACTCTCTTCCTTCACAGTGTTCCAGAGCAAAAAGGCTAATGGAGGGTTCTTCAAAAACCTAAGAGCACAAAAAAGCAAGAAAGCATCATGGTACATGTTGACCACACTTCAGCGACCTCCCAGTCAGCACACCCGGTACTCTGAATCCACTGTATCCTCGAATGCATATAGTTTACTGCTCTACCCTCTAATGATGTTATAGCTAAAACTGCACCGGTGAGATTAAATTCTACTCATAATTTTTGTTTACTTTTTTGTAAATTAAAGTTCCAGAATAGCATTCTTAATCTCATAATGAAAATGGACACTTGGTTCCAATTAAGGTCTGGCTGTGCTGTGATAAGGACACTGTGGTCCTGCCAATGCTCTCGGCTGGCAACAGAATGAACATGGGATGGATTGGCACCGTTTCCCCAGAAAGCCAGAGCAGCAGTCATTGAGAATGCAACGCTTGGTGACTCTAGGCTCTTAAATACATTCGTAGGAGGAAGAAAAAGGCATTTTTATCTTAACAGCAACAAAAAGTCAGAATGCCCAGGGACAGGAGTGATTTTTACATGAGAAGTTAGTATTCCCCAACCCCTTGTGTCAAAGAACAGAATCAATTTTACTCTTTTTCATTCATCGGTATATGCAAGACACCAGGCTAGAGGACTTTTCAGGGATCAGAGGACAAAGCAAGGCACCATTTCTTGTGTTCAGGACATTAATAACTAAATTAGGAGCATTGCACAGACATGGAAATGGAATCCAGGGTAGAAAAGGATATGCCCTGTGAGAGTGCTCAGAATCTAGAAGACTAGATCCTTTTTAGCAGAAGGGAGCAGGAAATGGGGAAGCTTCATGGATGCAGATGCTGTGGTCTGTGAGCTCAGTTTTCAAGGAGGCAATGGGTTTGGACAGGCCCATGGAGAATGGAGGGAAGGCACTCTGTACAAAGGAAGGGAGACAGAAATGCATGGAGGAACATGTTAAGGGAACGGCAAGTAGACCCATTTGGCCAGAGTCGAGTCTGACAGAAAACAGTGTCAGGTGCCTCCACTGTTTGCTATGGGGTATTGAATTATCTGCTTCTCCTTCCACTGACAGGGCAGAGACAAATTTACCACCAACGGGGAGTCCTTGAAGGTTCTTGGATAGGGGCTTAGGAATGGGCCAAAGTGGAAGAGTGTCCTTCTTATGCTTCCACTTTGTAGAAAAGAAGGGAAAACTTATGCACATGCACACACATAATGCACACATATATACATGAACAACTTTCTAAAAAAAAGAAAAACCCATGAAACTACTCCTTGACTACCTGTCAGGAGAACAGGATCTGAGAAAAGAGACAAGTGAGAGCCAAATTTTTGACTACATGCCTTTTGTACTTTTCAAATTTTGAACCATGGAAATCTATTATTTATTCAGAAATTTAAGTTGGCGATCATTATGTACATTTTGCATGTATATTTTTCTTTAAATGGACTTCAGGAAATCTATCAAACAACACGAGTGAAGAAAAAAAAAATAAATGGAAGTATACAGGAAAAATACTCTAGTCCAAAGAAAAAGAGAGCCAGACCTAAAGTGTGTATCAGGGTGGGGTGGGGTGGGGTAGGGGGGAGGGTGGTAGAAGGTTAGGACAGGTGAATAAGGGATGGCCAGAAAAACTATCATAGTGATAAAACAGATATGATAAGGCAAACACATGGAATGAGCAGATACAGAAAAAGATGTGAAAAGATGTGGCTGGGGGCATGTGGTATAATTTATTATATATGAGGAAGTCAGGAGGCAAAATGTGCCCAGAAGCTAGTAACTTCTATTTAGGACTGAATGTTTTAATGCTGAGGTAGACACAGGATAATCTGAAGAGATGTGTCCACCAAACACTGGGCTGTTTGATCTGGAGGTCAGGGAAACAAATCCAATGTAGGCATGGTAAGTGTGGGGACTCCCAGCATCTGGGAATATGAGCCAGTCAAGGTGGGGGAAACGGAGGAGGCCAGAACTGTGCGGGGTCGGAAATATACCAGGAGAGGAGAGGAGAGCCCAAAGAAAAAACACTACAGAAGTCAAGGGGAAAGGAAAGGATAAGGAAGAGCTGTCCACAGTATCAGATACTCGTGCCATGTTGAGGAAGAGGGTGGCTGTGACGAGGCTGCCATGGTCTGGCGATTGGGAGGCAGCTGGAAGCCTGTCAGAGAACTCTGAGCGGTGCAGGGGAGAGGAGGGTGGGGAAAGGAGGGTGGACTTTAGGTGGTAAGAATTGTGGACTGGGTACATGGGCTATTTTTCAGAGAACTTTGGTGAAGAGAAGGAGGGAAATGGGCTAGTGGCCCATGCCAACATTTGTAGGCATGGTGGAAGGTGACAGGAGTGCGGGATAGAAAGCAGCGGGTACTGTGAGATAAGAGGGATGGTTCTAGGGAAGCAGTGAGTGGTCCAATCCACTGTTGCCCATCAGTTCAGAACCTCTGACTGGGAATCAGTCCGTGAGGGAAAAGAGCACTTGGCAAGGATGACATACAAGGAAAGACAGAAAAAGAATGCCAAAGAAATTTCCAGGTTTTCAAAGTAGGTACATGTATGAGTCATTTTCTCTTTAGGTTATGTGGCAAAGGTTAGCTGCTGTTGAGGGAAGGTCTGAAGTGTGGTCCCACAGAACTGTCTGCAGTGAGAGAAAAGCTGCCTATCTGCACTCTTCCACATGTGGCTACTGATGTGAAATGTGGCTTGTGTGGCCAAGGGACTGAAGTTGTTTACCTTATTGAAGTAAATATTAAATATAAACATTACAAATATAATATAAATAAGTATTAAATAACCACATGTGGCTAATGCTATGGTAATGGATAGTAATTAGGGATTAGAGGACGCTGGAAAAGAATGTAACAATCACTGTGTGCTGTGAGACAATAAGGGAAGCATAAATGGGCTGCCCAGGAGCATCGATTTTCCTTCAGTAAACACCATAAACTGGGTCAGGAACAGAAATTCATCTCTAGTCACTGAGTGACCACAGGCAAGATTCGGCACCTCTTCTGCTATCTGCAAAATAAAAACTGGAAGCATCCCAAGAGCTTACAGAGGAAATGTCCTTATAGGCATCCAGAGCAGCAGGTTAGAAATGTAGCCCAACAGCAGACTCTAAATTACCCACTAGAACTGGTGACTGAAGGTGGACGATCAAAATTCACAGATAAGCACCTGACTTTATTGTTGGATTTTCTCCAACATCTTCACCTTAAGCTTAAAAAAAAAAAAAAAAAAAAGATTTTCAGCTTACCGCTTTACACATCTGGTTGAGTTACTAATTAGTAAGGAAGGGCAGACAGGGCTCACAATCGACCATTAGCAACATTCTCCCTAGTAAAGAGTTCACTGCGGTAGAGTGACAGATGCCTGTATTAAAGGCATTTAAGACTCACATAATGTAACTGTTTTACACCCAAGAGGGGAAAAATTAAAAACTTACTATGAGAATGTAATTTAAATGCTAAACACTATTGTAAGAAAAATAGGACCTGTGTACATTTTTCTTCCTCCTTTTGCAAAATGCCCATAAAGACATTTTTTAAAAGACTGCCATTATCACTCAAACTGCATCAAATTCATTCCCCAATTTAAAGACGATCTAGCAATTCTGTGTCTAGGAATTTATCTTTAGGAAACAATGTAAAAATTGATGCAGGGGATCACAGAAGATGGGTTTTAAAATGATGATGCAAGGAGACTGAGAACAAAATTATAGAAAATAACTGAGACAGTATTTTTTATGAGTTTATATAAATCAGTAAAAATGCCCCACTGCTTCATTAACAACAATGGGATCATCATGTGGTCCAATCTACCAGACTTTTCATCTGAGAACATCTATTATTTCTAAGCTTAAAGTCATCCACCCTCTAGAGGTTTAATATATATATTTAACTTGATCTTTCTCTATTTAAATTGTTTAAATTTAAATGGTTTTTATTTACAAATATACTTAAATTTATAAATGCCCTTGATTTATAAATGTACTTAAAGGCAAGGAAGGTCAGCATAAGTGCTAACGTGGACTGGATGGTGGAGGGGGGCTGACAGGTAATCAGTCAGAAATAAAGAATGCTGAAGAACTATTTTAAATTCATACTTTTTTCTGATACATTTTCCAGACATGGAAGTAGGAATATACACTATTAATAGACTTCAAAACTGCAAACGACAGAATAATCTCAACTTTGCAAGGACAATAGGAAACACCAGACTTTAACTACAGTCTGAGCTCTACAAATGTCTTGGCCTCAGTCCATGTTAACTTAGAAGACAGCCAACCATTTGGGGCCAAAGGCTCTTCTTAGGTGTCAGCAGTAACAGGACATTCCTGCTGGGTCAAGTCTAAGCCATGCAAAGATCAGACACCTTTTCTAAAAAGAGGACATAGTTAAGAAAGAAAAGGAATACTTGAACAAACTGTATACAAGAACTTTAAATAAGAAAAAAAACAGGGCGCCTGGGTGGCTCAGATGGTTAGGCGTCTGCCTTCAGCTCAGGTCATGATCCCAGGGTCCTGGGATCGAGTTCCGCATCGGGCTCCCCGCTCGGCGGGGAGCCTGCTTCTCCCTCTGACCCTCTCCCCTCTCATGCTGTTTCTCTCTCGCTCGCTCTCTAAAAAAATAAATAAAATCTTTAAAAAAAAAAAAAAAAAAGAAAAAAAAATGCTACATCAACTAAAATACATTTTAAATGACAGTACCAGTAATAACTAAGATATAGAGCACCTTCCAGTGTGCCAGGCATTACAACCCCTTATCCATAATTCTGAAACCCAAAAAGCTCTAAAACCCCCATTTTTTTCCCTAATTCTACTGGCAACAAAACCTGACCTGAATAAGTGGAAGGCTACTTATAATAGCTCTCCAATATGTGTAGCTATAAATATGTTTGCTACAGCAATAGGAATCAGTTTAATTATGAGGTGCTTTGGGAATGTTTCCTTAAAGGCTGTATGTGAACCATACCACTGTTTAAAAGGGGAAAAATCCCAAATCCCAAAATACATTCAGATCAGGGGATTGTGAATTTATTCACTTATTCGATCCATTCACCTTCTCACCGATGAGGGTGCTATTTTTACCCCCACTTTACAGATGAAGAATCAAGGCACAGGTGACACACAGTAGTGGGAGAACCGGCATCTGAGTCTGGACATCATGACCCCAGAGGCTGGGTGCTCCACTCCTACACCATGGCTCTAACATATGCTGAATACCTGTGATTTTAATGTAGAAGAGTATTTCCGACTGGCGTGTGCGATTTTGTCCGGAGCACTTGACTCCAACTTGCTCAGCTGGGGAATATATATGACCCCTATTCTAACCTCCCCCCTTTGGCTTAAAAAGTGTGTCAGCCATCTGAACTTGAAGTTCTGAGATCCTGGTGTGAGTACTCTGCTAGAAGGACTACATTTACGTCAATATATTTTTAGTATGATTGGAAAAATTTTTTAAATCTAATTTTTGACTTCAGAGAAAAACTACAGATCTTTACTTTGGCAACTGTATAGTTGAGTTTCAAATCACCACTTACATGGAAAAGGTGTTGATAGTACCTTGGGATTACATTAATTGGTCAGACTCTAAGTATAACATACACTCTTCAAAACATTCAGCAATCAGCCACTGAAAACAGCCATATCCATACAGCCCGACAACACTGCTTCAGAGCAATCTCTGCCAAATGAACCACGGCTAAAACACTAAGTATAACTGAAATAATTAAAGAAGAATAAACATAATGCATACCTCTACCACCATTCCGTTCCAGAGCAATACCAAACAGTATGCTGGCAAAAAAGTTACGTGAAATGATACAAATTTAACAGAAGGCTCATAAACCTCTCATAAGACTCTAATCTAGAATCTTTTAAGTTTGGCCTACCAAGTTCATGGTAGTCTTGAGGTTGCATAGCAAATATTAATTATTGTCTGTGAGCTGTTCCATTACTGAGTGCTTACCATGAGCTAAAGGCTGCACACGTACTAGCTTGTTTATTTAAACCTCACATTTCATTAGATGAGAAAGTTGAGACCCAGGGTAGTCAGAAACATGCCCAGGGCCCCTCAGCTAATAAGTAAGGGTCTGTCAGGCTCCTAGACCAGACTCTTCACCAGTGAACTATAAATCGTCCTCAGAGAACTGCTTTCATTTGGCTTAGAAAATCGGTTTCATTATACATCTACCTAATTGTTTTTTTCCCCTTTAAAAAAAAAGTTATGATACATTTTAGAAAAATATATAGATGACCATGCACCCAACACCCAAAAGTAATAAAATTTTATATTTGTATTGAATTTTATAAATACATAAAACATAACAGGTAGAGCTGAATTAGAACCTCTCCTCCTTTGTAAAGGTAACCACTATGCTGAAGATGTGAATCCTTCCTGCTCATATTTTTATACTTTACTAATGGCTATGCATCCTTTGTTTTTAAGTATCACTGAAACTTATCTTACAATAACACCCTTTAGTAATACATGGATCTTACTTTTCATACATCAATGCTGCAACAAACATTCTTATTCCACCACCCTGCCCCATGTAACTGACCCTCCTTCCAAAAGCTGTGTATGAATAATCCCATTTCTTTGCCACTCAACCAAACCTTGGTGTTGTCATTCAAATGTTTGTATCTCAAGTAAGGTAAAGTTACCTAATTATTGTTTTATTTTGCATTTACTTGATCACTAGGTGAGGTTAAACATTTTTTGCATATCCTTAGCCATTTTTCTCTCTTCTGTGAACTGCCTATTTGTGTCCTCTTGCTAAGTTTTGAAATAGGTTTTTCTCAATTGATTTGAGAGTTCTTTTTATATTCTGTACACTAAACCTTTGCAGGTTTTATAAGGGCTGCAAATACATTCTCCCAGTCTGTGGCTTGCTGTGGTAGGCTGAATAATTAATATTCTCCCCACCCCCCCTCCCCAAATGTTCACATCCTAATCCCTGGAACCTGTAAATATGTTACCTTATGTGGTAAAGGGGACCTTGCAGATGTGATTAAGAATTAAAAATCCTGGGGTGCCTGGGTGGCTCAGTCATTAAGAGTCTGCCTTTGGCTCAGGTCGTGGTCCCAGGGTCCTGGGATCGAGCCCCGCATCGGGCTCCCTGCTTAGCAGGAAGCCTGCTTCTCCCTCTCCCACTCCCCCTGCTTGTGTTCCCTCTCTCGCTGTGTCTCTCTCTGTCAAATAAATAAATAAAATCTTTTAAAAAAAAATTAAAAATCCTGAGGTGGGGATATTAGTCTGGATAATCCAAAGAGACCTAATATAATCACAAGGATCCTTATAACAGAAAGGCAGGAGGGTCAGAGGACAAAGAGAAGTTGGGGTGATACACTTTGAAGACAGACAATGGCCATGAGCCAGGGAATGCTGAGGACCTTGAGAAGCTGGAAAAGGTAAGGAAACAGATTCTCCCCTTAGCATTTTCTGGAAGGAATGCAGTCCTGCCAGCATCTTAATTTTACCACACTAAGACCATTTAGACCTCTAGAACTGTAAGACAGTTTGTTGTTTTAAGCCACTAAGTTTGTGGGAATTTGTTACAGCAGCAATAGGAAATGAATACACTTGCCTTTTACCTTTCTCCTACTGACCTGCACATTTTGTTTTAAATCCATCCTACTCCATTATCGTTAGGTAAATTTCCATATTTTCTTCTAAGTTTTAAAGCTTGTTTTTCACATTTAGATGGCCATAATCCATCTGGAACTTATTTTTGTCTTTGGAGTAAAGCAAGATTCTAACTCTGTCTTTTTCCATGTAAAGATCCAACTGTCCCAACACTATTTATTTAATAGCTTCTAATATCCCCATTGTAATGCTATTTCGGTCACCTTCCAATTCCATTATTCATGTGAAATGCTCTCCTCTTCCACTGTTCGTTGTCTCTCCTTGCACCAATACCCACCATCTTAATTATTATTGCTGTAAGTGCAATATATACTTGGGAGGACAAGTGATCCTGCCTGTTGTTCTTAAAAATTATCTTGGCTATTTTGGATCCCTGTCTTTTCCAAATCTAGGATAAGCTTCTCATGTTTTCCCATCCCACCCTAAAAGACACTCTCCTAGAAAGAAAAAAGATTCTGTAAGCATTTTGCCTGAAATTGTATTAATTTGGAGAGGATATTGAGTCTTCTCAAATCTATAAAAGGTTACATCTCTTCATCTTTTAGGCCCTTCCAAAAAGTCTTCTAAATAATTTTCCCCATAAAGGACTTACTTGCACTGTGTTAGATTCTTAAGTACTTTGTACTTTAATCGGCATTTACCTTATATCCAAAAACTTTTTAAAACTTCATTATTAACTCTAACAATTTATCTGTACATGCTTTTGACAATTTTGTTTTCTATATGCGTTTTTTTTGTTTTTGTTTTTTGTTTGTTTGTTTCAATCTTATTCATATGACTGGGGCTCCAGAATACTATTGAAAAGACATGGTGACAGGAGAGACCTTTGTCTTCTGCCTGAATTTAAAGGGAAATGCTTCGAATGTCTCACTAGAAAGTGTGATGTTTACTCTGCAGGGTTTTGCCGGCCTTCATTTTTAAAATGTACAAAAGAGTTAATACTATTAACTCAATATGGATTAGGTGAAAAGTTTTAACAGTAACCAAACTCTTCTACACTTTATAAACTCATTACTTCCTTTCATTCTATGGCTGGACTGACAGTCTTCTACTATTTATAGCTGTGGCCCTTATTCAGCACTCTTGCACAGTCTTGCCAATTCTTATTCTACTTCTTAATATCATTTATGTCATCACAGTTATAATTTCATTTGAAGTTTTTCCACAGCCTCTTGTTACAATGTTTCTTTTGCTTTGCCTGCTGATAGCTGCCAGGATTGGATTATTACTTCAAAGGAGGCCAATGTCCATGCCAGGCCACCATGGAGACACTACAGAAGCGGTGAGCAGAATGCTGGTCGCATGGAAACACAATAAAAGCACGTTACCCTACACACTACAAGGCCAATGCCTGAAGCGTTTATGTAGGCTCCCCACGCCCCCCCTGCTCCTAACCAACTGTTCTGGGGGCTCTTCTATGGCATGACCTTATTGCAAGCTAATATACTATGTTACTCCCTCATATCATAGGAGTCCTAATACTGGATACATTGTTTTTCATGTCCAATTAGGAATATACCCAGGATACTTATTTGCAACAGAACTAAAGGCTGACAAAGATTTGAAAATACCTGTTCTAACAGTTTCTTTACAGATGAGTTAACGGAGGTACAAATATATTACGTGATTTTCCCAATGTCACCAAAAGTGAGAAGCAGAACTATCAACTATGCTCCCAAGGTCCTTTCACTGTAAAATGACTGCAAATTATCCATGGACCTCTAGAATGTAACATATGTCTGGACAAACAGAAATTAGCCTGGAACAAACAGTCATTTGTAAAACATACTGTTTTTGTATGAAGATGAAGTCTTTAAGACGCCTCAATATTGGGCACCTGGGTGGCTCAGTCGTTAAGCATCTGCCTTTGGCTCAGGTCATGATCCCAGGGCCCTGGGATCAAGCCCCACATCGGGCTCCCTGCTCGACGGGAAGCCTGCTTCTCCCTCTCCCTCTCCCCGTGCTTGTGTTCCTGCTCTCGCTATCTCTTTCTCTGTCAAATAAATAAAATCTTAAAAAAAAAAAAAGACACCTCAATATTATGCCATTATGCCTCTTTAACAGTAATTCACAGTATGTCTGGAAATGCCAACTACAGGCAACACCTTCAGAATTCTGCAGTTGTAACTAATTAAAGCAAAATCAAGGGGTTGACTCATATATATATGTAAAGTCAACTTAACTGGACAGAAACATTTCCCAGAATTAATCCAGAATCACACTGGACTGTGGCTTAAGCAGTAGCATTAACAAATCTGGAGAAAAAGGCCAGGGGAGAGGCAACTGAATCAGAGAAGCAGGATAGGTAGAGTGTGTCTAGCATTTTCTAGGGAAAGACAACAGAATTTGGAGAATGCACACAACTGGGACCCTCAGGAGTCTCTTTTGTGGGGAATGTTAGCTGAGTAAACTAATCTCAAGATATCTAACTTCATTTTACCTAAAGCTTATGCTCAACAAATAACCTTCTGAGGACTAATTCCATTTCCCCTGTTCTTCTAGAGAGGGAGAAAAACGCTCAGGACAGAAATCTCAAGCATTCCAGCCATGAGAATCCACCTACTACAGATTACTGTATTGACCTGGTTCACATATCAATCTCCTAGGTCTATCAACTCAGGGTGTCAGAGCCACCAGGGGGAAGCATGGTTGACTTCACCAAGAAAATGTTACCTCTGTTAAGGCCTCTTCATGGTCAGTCTGGGTGTCTCTGCTGGGATGCCCACCGTAGCTCACATTCCCTCCATTTCAAAACCAAACCTACTGACTAAATGTATCTTGAACAAAGACTTTTCAAAGATTTAAAACACTGCATGTAAAGGCATTAGGAAGACAAATGTGTTGTCCTTACATAATCTGAATATATTCTTTAATCAGTTCTTGGAGTGAAAAGGTTATATATATATAGCTCCCAGGTCCTTCCCAAGCGACACCTTCACTTCACTGCTTGGGTTCCACAGAACCAAAACAGTGACATGCAACTGCACAGTAAAACTTAAAACCTTTTTCTGTTTTCATTCTTAATTATTCACTTTTGACTTCATGAATGTAAAATTGTAATTCTTCAAAGAAAAACAGTAATACTCAATAATTCTGTTTCTAAAATGCCCTCCCTAGAAATTTAGTTGGTTAGCTTGCTGAATTAGATAGGAGTCCTGCAAAATCCTTTCAAGATGGTACTTTCATATTTAGAACTATGTATTTTGCTTTTAGTTAATACCAAATAAGTATCTGTCTGCTGGTTTGACCACAAAAATTGCTAAGAGAATTCCTTTCCCAGTAAATGTGGACTGCTGGTCCATGCCTTTTTCAGCTTTATCAATACTTGGGAGAGACTAACCAGACCGTATTCTTTTTTTCTCCACTGGTTTTTGTCCAACAGACAGGAAGTATCAGTAGCCACTTAGTCTTTCCCAGTTGGTGTCTAAAGGGCCACTGAGAGAGACCACAGACTGTTTCTATTCTTGTTCCTCACCCAAGACTCTATTCTTAGCCTGATACCAAGAATACTCTCTCCAGGAATGTCTTGTGAAATAAGACTACATTGCTTAGGTTGGGATCAAAGTTTCTGAGTATGATCATCATCTCTGGAGTCAGCTCTGGTTGAAAGGTCTGTCACTCCTACCATTATGCAGGGCTTCAAATCACCTCTGTGTAAACCTCGGCTTTGACTAAATGCTCCGAAGAAATGATCATAATTAGACATCTTGAAAATATCCCAGATCCTCATTACTTCCTCTGCATAGACCCTATAAACATGGAGCCCAGAACTGATGCTGCAAAGTAGTAATCTTGTTTTGCTCCAATTTAAACTTCTGAGTAAATAGGATAGAAAGGAGAAACTGCTTACTCTATAAATGTGGGTCTCCAAGGAGACCCAGGTATCTTTGCACACACCAGGCAGGAAATCCCTAGTTCCCCCAAACAAAGGTTTGAAATCAGTATCAGTAGCCATATTAAGACCCATGCCTTAAAGTAACATTCTACACCTGAGTAGCAAGTAGTTGTGTGTCTTACCTAGAACAATAAAATGATAGGGCTATTGTTTTTATTAAGCAGCTGCTAAAATTACAGCCAGAATTTACAGTTAATTAGTAGCTAATATTCAAGGAGTGCTCACCATGTGCTGGGCATTTAATAATCATCATCTCATTCAATATCCCAGTGGCCTTACAAAGTACTATTATTTTTGATAGATGAGGAAACTGAGTAACTTTATTAAATGTCATCCAAAATGGTTAAAGTATCAAACTGGAATTTAAGCCCAGGTCTCTACATCCTGTGTTTTGAATTCTTGCCTAAAAAAAAAATATGTATCAGTCTACATTTTGGTTGGATTTCATGAGTGAATCCCAATTTTACAGTCCATGAATAAATTATTCATATTTTTATATTTACCCATGTATCACTTCTTCCAATGTCACATCATTCATGGTAATTACACTGGACAAGAAAAAATCTTACAATTATGCATACTTACATAGTCAATGCGCTTGAGAGATTTAACTCTCGATGTTGGGCAGCCACAGGAAGTAAGGTCAGCATAGAGGCCTTCTTCTAACACACACTGATTATTAGAAGTGTCCTCTTGGTAATACAGGAGCCAGCTTAAAAACAAGCAGTGAGACATTCAGTCAAATTGCATCAGTTGGCAGTGTGGGCTCATCATCATGCTGTGGGAACTGGGCGAGGAGTAGAACTTAAAAGTCGTGGTGCTGACCAGCAGCAAACATTCAGCATTGGTTTAAAGAAACAGCTACAACTATCATTTACTGACTGCTTACCCTGTGCTAGACATGGGTTAGATACATAACCTGTATTATTACACTGTGTCCTCAATCCTATGAAGTAGAAACACATCCTTATTTTTTATAGGCAACAAAACTAAGGATTAGAAAGGTTAGGTGATATGCCCAAGGTCTCCTCAACTGTTAAATGACAGAGCTAAAATTTGAAACAAGACATCTGCTTTAGGCTAGCGATATTAGCTTCATGTAGTGCCTTCAAGTACAAAACCCTGGGATCGATTATAGTGATTATTAAGTACTTGAACAGATTAGAAGTTCTTTTAGGAAAAACAATCACTTGTATCCTTATTTAATGATGGGCTTGCTGTCAGTCGGGGAGTACAGAAACTAGACTCATAAAATCACACAACAGTATATAAAAATCTGTCACCTGTACATCTGCTAGTGATTCTTTAAAAAAGAAATATGCCCATTAGAATCTTTGATAGTGATTATCTTCAATATATCACTCATCAGAAGTTTGGTTAGGAAATGCCTTTTTGAAAAGAAGGAGCCCAAGGGAGAAATGAGGGGGCTATTATTACTTCCCATCCAGTGTGTAGAAGTTCTAGCCCCGCACTCTCAGACCACCAGAACTGTACTTGTGCTCAACCGGCTTAACTCTGGATCACATAGAGATGCTCTGTAACGTTGTAATTTACTGTCATATCTGCTATGTAATTAGGCATTTTATCAAACGTTCACAACATGGTAGGCATGGAGTTTCAGCCCTTCATATGCATCATTTATTTGGTCCTTACAAAAATCCTTTGAGGTAGGTACTGTTATTATCCCTCCTTTACAGATGAAAAAACTGATTTTGGATAGCAATCCAATTCATTTAAGGTTATGTATCTAGGAAGTAGTGGAACTGGGCTTAAATCCAGGTCTCCCAAATATTCCAGGTACTGAAGCAACTGTCAGAGTTCCTGTATTCTTTTATTAAACTGCAGTTTAATAAACTACACATAAATATATATACATACATAAAAATATATATATACACAAATATAAAATGTATATTCCCTACATAAAGTGAACATATGACTAATTTGTCCTAGATTTCAGTGTCAGGGAAAAACACTTTCCTCCAGAAAACCTTCAGTACTTCCATGAAAATATATCTTATAATTTCTTTCATCTTAGTCGAGAAGAAACTCAGAGCCAAATACTAGTAACAAAATTATTTCAAGTGCCCAGTATACACTTCTCTCTCACTAAAGAGTTGCAGATAATCTAACTTACAGTGTCCTATTTTATGTGTTTTAATATTATAAAAACCACATCCTTTTTGGAAGTATAAAAATAACAACATGCACAGAGAAGTTCAAACTAGTAAGAGCTACAGAAAAACTAGGAGGGAAAGACTGGTGAAATTAGGGTTAATTAAGAAGGTTGACAGAAGGAATGGGGATGCACTGACCCCCTTAAAGATATACTTGGTTTGGTATTAAATGGGGGCCACAAGCTTACATGCCTGTAGGAGGCCAGGCAAGTGTTGTACGTGAGTAGTGTACCAGGTTAAAAAAAAACAAGTGGGAATGTAACCTATGGTACATTGGAATCACATATGCCATTTACTTCACACTAGCTAATTACTGTGAAAGGTGAATGCTTCTCGAAGTTTTAAAATCTTCTGATTTTTTTTTAAAGATTTTATTTATTTATTTGACAGAGAGAGAGAGACAGTGAGAGAGGGAATACAAACAGGGGGCAGTGGGAGAGGGAGAAGCAGGCTACCCGCCGAGCAGAGAGCCCGATGCGGGGCTCGATCCCAGGACCCTGGGATCATGACCTGATAGAAGGCAGACACTTAATGACTGAGCCACCCAGGCACCCCAAAACCTTCTGATTTTTTTTTAAAGAGGTGAAAAAACCCTAAACCAAAATATGGATATTTTTTAACATAGAGTGTAGGCCAAACAAACAACACCTGCTGGCTGGCTTCCCCTGAAACTTAGAGCCGTTCACAGAGAGCAGGGTTATCAAGCTACGGCCTATGGGCCATCTGTCCCCTGCCAGTTTCTGTACAGATCACAAGCTAAGTCTGCTTTTCACGTGCTTAAATGAAAAAAAATTAAAAGCGCCTGTGATATGTGACTATGCTATAGGATTCAAATTCCAGTGCCCATAACTAGAGTTTCACTGAAACACAGGTGCGCCCACTCACTGAGGTACCGGCTGTGGTTGCTTTTGTGCTCACAGTGGCAGAGCTGAGTAGCTGGGACAGAGCCTGCAAGGCTACCTGGCCCTGAAAGAAAAGGTTTGCCAACTGACCCCTGGTTTACAGGGTAAGGCAGAAAGTACTCCGCGGAGTAAATGTGGGAAGAGCGGAAGAGAGGGAGGCAGTGTAAGGACAGAATGGGGAGTGGGTGGGACAGATAAGACTGACTGATGGTAAATCCTGGAAAAGGAGGCATCTGAACTCCATCGGATGGGTAGGAGAGGATGACTGGGGGATGTAAAGCAGAGTAATAAAAACAGTAAACTGTATTTTGGGACAAATAATTGGGCTATGACCGGTTTGTGGTAAAAGATGGAAGGAAGATAATCTGGAGTGGAGCTAATCAGGAGACTGAAGTTCTTCAAGTAGAAGAACTGATTCAAGAGGAAAAGGAGAACTGATGAATCCAAAATATCTTGAGTAATAAACAGAGAGATTCTGATGACTTATTAGGTAGATACTTGAAATAGACCTACCACTGAACTGTACACTTTAAAATGGTTAAAATGGTAAACTGTATTTTATGTATATTTTACAATAAAAAATTGAGGAAATATGTATTAGCCTTGGGAATCACATATAGTTCATTTACATCTGAAAAAGACCCAATGTATGGCTGTAGCTCAAAGAATATAAGATTTAATTTAAATTTATTAAAATTAATTTAATTAAATTTTTAAAAAAATGACTAAAGCAATCATGGGTCTGACATTTGGTATGTGATCGTGGGAAACCCTAACTTTGAAATCAGGAGTCCTCATCTGTGAGATGAGATTGATACATACTTTAAACAAATTTTTTTTTAATTTAGGTGTAATAGGTCTACTATGGACAAAACACTACTTTTTATATAGCATTCTATTATGCTATCCAATAAACATACAATATAAGCATTCAAAATATTTAGGAAATAATCTAAAATAACAGTGAGAAAATAAAATGGCCACAATGTTGCCTAAGTTAGCTAATCAGCATTTTTTTCTCTGTATTACAAGGTGGCCCATAATACAGGCTAGTCAAAATTACTGTAGACTAATTAGCACTTGACCAATGACTAAAAGAATTTTTTTTAATTCACTGTGAATCAAAAAAAATAAAACAAGTCAAACCTCTGCAAATTTAAAGGAAATTTAGTTATTAAACATTAGTAGAAAACACTCAACAAGCATACTTACCAACCCCGAAGAACTTTAAAAGAACATGGCGTGAATGAAGTCAAATCAGAAATTTCTTCTGTAAAATCTACACATTCACCTTGGAACCCTGGTTTACTGAATGCTTTGAGCTATGAGAACAATAATACAACAATTTAACAGAAAACAACTGTTTGACATTATCACAAAAGTAAATGAAAACCTTTTATTTCTTGTATGTATAAAAAAAATTCAGCAAAATTGGGGCACCCGGGTGGTTTAGTCGGTTAAGCGTCTAACTCTTGATTTCAGCTTAGGTCATGATTTCAGGGTCATGGGATCAAGCCCCACATCAGGCTCCACGCTCAGCTTGAGAATTTCTCTCCCTCTCCCTCTGCCACTCCTCCTGCTCATACTCTCTCTAAAATAAATAAATCTTTTAAAAAATTAAAATTCAGCAAAATATGAGTGTTTAATCTATTACCAATGGATCCTTGTTAAGGATGATACTCTCTTTGAACTCCCGTTTTTGTTTCCTTACCCATTTCCGGAAATGTCACATTTACCATTTTCATCCATCTTTTGCACCAGATTCTGGGCACAGAGGCCAGAAAACAATTCTACATATAAGATTAAATCAGAATCCCTCCTCCACTAACATGTGGTCCCTGCCCATTGTATCAAACAATTATCCCTTGGGCTGAGACTACATGTTTAAGATAAAGAAGCAATTCAGTGCCAAATATGAAGGCAGTTTCAGTTAGTATGAGGGGTGGTTGGTAAGCCTTTTCTCTTCCCAGGTCTCCCTGACCCAGTTAATAAAAGGTTGCAGGAGGGAGCCTGAGCACACACAGGTAAGTGGGCCTGAGGAAGCTCATGAACAGATGGCAGAGAAGGTAACGACGAGAGTAGCAGAAGATTTATGGTGAACAAAGAAAGACATCCATGTCGTGCATGTCAGCCAATGGGCTCCCTTTTACTGTTAAGAATATCCTAAATATAAAGCTTACAGTTATATACAACCACATTTCTACTTTAGTCCTTTTTGTTGAAAAATCCATGAAATCTCAACTGTGATTCCCTTCAGACCAGATACACAATAATCTGCAACTCTAGTGGCCTTGGATCTATGTAATAGGGAAGAAAGAATTAATGAGCCCTATAAATATTTCAAAACACACTGGAGCCTTGAAATAACACGGCCCCCCGGTTCACCGTGCACTGACAGGCCCGCATTGTAGCTAAGAAGGCATCATACTGAGTGCTGGGCAGCATTGTCCTGTCTCTGGCTCGTGCTGTATCAAGAACAAAGCTGCTTTGAACTGCTGATGTTTGCCTCCTTCATCTTCCCAAGAGTCCTCTTAGAGGCTGATAGCCTCCGAGTTCTGAGGAACTGCTTGTGGACTATCTCCTTCTGCTCTGACATCAAAGACCGGCGAAAATCAGGGATGTGGGAGAACCAACTCCCCTGGACCAGCCATGGCTTGGCACAACCTGACTTGCTATTGTGAAACCAGTCTGCATTTGAAGCATTCCAACACCAAGGGACTCCCCGCCTTAAGGAGGTATGACCCAGGAAGTTTCTACCATGATCCTTCTGGTGGATACAGAGGGTAGCAACAAAAAGGAAGTCCAAAATGAGGCAGACTTCTAAAACAATTCCTTGTAGAAGAACAATTGTATGTGTCCAGGGAAACTGCCCCTCATTTCCTTGATAAGAACATATATTTTGGTTAGTCATTTTCCAAACTACGTGTTTTAACTTAAAGGCTTTTAAACAGGAGATCGAGAAGTAAATCACAATTTTACTTCCAAAAAACGTAGAGTAATTTCTTCTACCTGCAAATACCTTAATTCACAATTAAGAGTTGGAAAAGCCTCATGAGAACAGAGGTCACAGCTGTCTTGTTCACTCTGCATCTACCCAGTTTAATTGTTTTTATGTTGCTGAGCTTAAGGTTTATACTTCACTATTTCACCATGAAGCCATGAAATCCAGACAACTGACAATGCAAGTTAAGCATTTTCAGATGGTATATATAGTAACCAACTCTAGTGTTTAGTCTGCCTTCAGACCCAGGAGCATTAATTAAAATACACACAGACACACAAACACACACACATTTGCCATAAAATACCTTTTGGATTTGATGGGTTAATTCTTTGCCCAAACTGAAAAATCAGGCTTAATGCTGACCTGAGCTTTTTAAATTTTTACTCCCCAAAGGAGATAGAGTGCCATAGGGTTCACCCAAAATTTGATCAATCCCAGAAAAGTAATGCCTCATTTTGATTACCCTACAAATGTCTTAGAATTCTCATAATAATGTTCTGAGAGTGGTCCATATAGAAACCAATTCTGTGCTTATTAATTATAATAATTAAATTATGGTTTCTACTCTTAGTGAAATTAAGTAACAGTGCCTTGGTAAAATTAAGACCTGGGAAAAGGTAGGTGGATAAGGCACATTCTGGTTTCCTTTCAAATCTCTACCAGCCTCGCAAATGGAATTGTACGGATACACACACATACACACACACACACTACCACTGTTTTGCAGTGCCAACTACCTTTTCACATATATTATCTTACTTCTTTGAACCACTGTTTCAGACAGAAACTATCACCATTTTATGATGAATTTTTTACAGAAATGCTTATTATGTACTTTTCATTTATGATATATATGAATAAATATAATAGGTCTTTTATTGGACAAACGGAGAACTCAAAATTTTAATTACTGACCAAACACATAAGTTGTACTCAATTTATTTCACAATATCAGAATAATTTTCTCAATGTAACTTTATTCCAACACTAATTTCTATGAGAAACTTTCTATCATACCTAAACAAGACTTCCTGCAGCCCTTGGACCTCCCTCATTGTTAAATAAGGAAAAGTCTTGTTTCTATCAGTTTCTATTCTTCTATTACATCACAGTGTCTCAGGATTGTAGTGTTATGTACTCCTAACATCAAATACTTACTACACAGTAATTTTACTTCCCTGGTTACTCATAGAAGGCTTTCTTTACTCAGGAAAGTAGCTCTTCCTATTTCTGGTCTTTGGATTCTATAAAAATGATCTGGTTGCAGCACCATGAAGAGGTGTTTTCCTCTAGTACTCTTCAATCTTATTGACATTTGCCTAAAACTGTCACTTTCCTGTCCCCCATACATGGTAACTGTTAAATATCCTGTGACCACTTTAAGTTCAATGTAGCCAAATTATCCAATATAAGAAAATATCCAGTTGCTTTTTTTCTCAGCTAGAATCATGTATAAAACGAAAGAGAGGCTCAATATTCCAGGAAATCAAAACTTTTAATGATATTTGCAAACAGATTTGAAAAATATTCTAGGAAGAAAAAAAATGGTCCTTAGTTGTACCAAAGGGCGTAACTGGTTAGAATTTCTAGAGCACCGTGCCTGACTACAACCTCCCTGAAAACTAAACTCACTTTTATAAAATTTAATCTAGTGAGTGATCTGATCTGCTAAGATAAAGAGATGATAACATTATGAACATAATCCATATTCTGTTAATTTTTTGTTTTCTTTGGGGAAAATAATAAAAACAAAATTAAATGCTAGCTGCTGTATATGAAACTATATAATGATGCGGTATATTTTGAGTTGGCAGTTAGACTCAGTGACTGGTCTTCAGCCATAGGAAAAAAAAAGAATCTTCTCAAAGGAGGTGTTCTGTGTCTCAAATAAGACGTATCTCATTATAATATGGTTACACAGCAGAAATGATGTATTTATCAGAGTAACGCTCATGATGTATATTTATCTCCATACACATACATATTCTGGCTTTTCCCTTCTTAGGTTGCTTGAGGTTCCCTTTAAAATCACCAGCACTAAAAAATAAAAAAACAAAAAACAACAACAAAGCCGTCCTTTGACTTGAACTCTGAGAGGTCATTTCCTCCTTAGTCCTCAGGGAAGATTAACTATCCCATCTGACTATGACAGCTATTTGTGAAGAAGAAAATACTTTCTAATCACTGAATGGAACCAGAGCTAGTCAAGATCCTCTTTCCCCCCCTTAGTAAAAATAAGCAAAACATTCCGAAAATTTGGTTCAATGAAAATGGTAAGAGCTTTGATACTAGGTAAACGAAGGAGGCTTTGTCTGCATATTAATTATCTGGCTATCATACACCTGTCAGAAACACTTATTTCACAAGGCAATGGCTGAGCCAGATCCAGAAATATGAAGTGGGGCTGATTTCACTGCGTGTTTTCTGCTGCTTCCTCTCCAAGTTGGACTGGAAATATTATAAAGAAAATCCTCCAAGCAATCTGCCCCAAACAAGAAAGTCCATAAAAACAGAACAGGAATGTAGGAGGGAGAAAACAGAACTTAAAAGAATGTGACTTTTATCTGCACTTAAAACTCAGGAAATGTGCAGTTTGGAATTATCCCTGCTTAACCCTTTATTTGTTCATGTTATGCTGATTCATGTACAAGTGCTTTAAAAGTTCACTGTTGGAGATTTCAAAGATTTGAAATAAAGATCTCGCAGGAAGTGTCTCCAAATATAACAATTTAATTATATTCAAAAAGGAAATGTTCCCAATAGGCCTGAGCTAATCAGAAAATAAGAAAACCTGAAAACACTATGAACAGAAACATGGTTACAACTAAGCTGACTTGAAATATAGAAACACTGACATGAACATGAAAAATAAACACACTCAGAGAAAAAGATTCAGCATTATCTAAAGCCAGCAAATGTCAAATATTTAAAATTAATCACTCAATTGGGTTTTGACAGAAATTTTTCCAAATTTGTTATTTAAAATGAGACAGAAGCAGCAATGACTCTCATATCCTCTTCCTCCTATGGCTGTACTGATTATATCATATATCTTTCTCTGATGCAAAATCCTGAAAATAGTTGAGTGGAGTCATATGCTAAAAAAAGGCCTATTTTGCTACTTCTAGCTGTGTGAAATGACACTTAAATTCTAAATCTTTGTTTTGTCATCAATAACTGGGATTAATTTTGACATCACAGAGTTTTTAGAAGCATAAAATAAGCACAATTTGTAGCCCTCAATGGATAATAAACATTAGGCTCCAGAGTATTGCCCAATCCTTCAAATCATTAACACACTAGAAATAAACAAGCAGGGCTGCAATTTTACTAGTGCTTTCAAGAAATATTTGATTTAGGTATTAGAAATACATTTACATAATAAGCGTGCCCAGACAGCCATTTCTCTATGTTAAGTCTGCTCCTCCAAAGACAGTAGAATGTGCTGTGCTGAAAGAGAATGCGACATTGAAGAAAAGGAAAGGAGTGGCAGAGGTTCAAAATGACCCCAAAGTGGTCAGAGCTAAAGCTCTTTGGGGAGAAAACAAAATGAAATGTGACGAGTCCAGGCCAATATAACCCGTAATGGAGGTGGGCACTCTTCTGCCCATAGGTACCAGGTACCATATAAACTGCCCTGCTTCGTAGATATAAGAAATTTATCTGATGGAAAGAGAAAGAATTGAGACAAAGGGCATAAATGCTTTTGGTAAATAGTAAGTTAAGAAAGTTTTGAAACATACCAAATGTGGAGGCTCATTTATTCCAAGTGGTTCCTGAAACATATATTAAAACATTTTAAAAAATTGTAATCATATAATCTTAGTTGTCTTTTTCAAAGTTTTGAAAATACCATTTGAAAAATGGAAAAAAAAAGTCTAATTTACTAGATTTCTTGAATTGGTTATGACCCTCAAATAACTTACGGGATTATTTTATAATAATTTTAGTATTTAATACTTACTAATTCATTTTGAGTAATGTAGCTGGGAAAAAAAAATATGTGCCTCAAAGTCCATCAGAAAGACAGAGTCTGAGCTTCCTGCCCTTACCTTTCCCACACTATATCATGGGCACCCTTCTTGGGGTGTTTGTTATTATCCACACTGGCCATACTCTTTCATAACTGCTTGACTTTGCACAGGAGGAGATTATTACATTACCTCTTTGAGGATTGCCTTTTCTGCCCCGCTTCATTATCTGGCAAAAGTGCTTTTATCCCTTAAGATATCAGTTAATGCAGGAGTGTCATGTGCCCAACTCCCAGGCTCTGAGTGCTCCTTCACTGGCTCCCCCAGCACTGCCTACACACTCTACCTCCTCACTAATCTTACCACAATCAATCACCTACACATCAATGTCCTCTAAGAGACCGAGGCCCGTCAGGGCAATCTTATTCATCTTGTATCTCCAGTGATCAGTGGTGCCTGACATATGAAGCATGAAATAAATTCTATTAAATGAATGAAGTGATCGGGCGCCTGGGTGGCTCAGTTGGTTAAGCGACTGCCTTCGGCTCAGGTCATGATCCTGGAGTCCCGGGATCGAGTCCCGCATCGGGCTCCCTGCTCTGCGGGGAGTCTGCTTCTCCCTCGGACCCTCCCCCCTCTCATGCTCTCTCTATCTCATTCTCTCTCTCAAATAAATAAATAAAATCTTAAAAAAAAAAATGTTTAAAAAAAAAAAATGAATGAAGTGATCAAATCACAGTCATCTCATTAATGCGCTCATACTACCTACTACTAGCTCCCTATACAGTCTAAGAAAATACACATGCTATTTTATTTTCTCTATATATTCACATAACATAATCCAGCAGTTTCACTTTGAAAAAGCCTGTTTCACATAGTCAAGTGTATGCCATTATATGCTCTGGAATTGGTTATGGTCATCATTCTTAACTCACCAGCTGGATAGGTCGTATTGACATGATTATATTATTTGATCCTCCCCAGTCAAAAAAGCATTTGTATTTCCCTTTCTCTAGAATGTACTGTTCTCCACAAAAGAACTTCTGCTGGTAGGCAACCCATCTAGTAGGGGCGGGCGGGAAAGGGAAAAAGAACAGAGGTGATACAGAATCGAGCAACCAACAATTTTAAAACCAAAGAACCTCTCAAGGTTCCCAGAATGGGAGGCAACTTACACTCCACTTTTAACGTGAATGGATCTTGTTTCACTGCCAAAGCCGACTTCTTCCAAGTCAGAAATTTCCTGATTTGTAATGTCAATAAACTTCCCACTTTCTAGGTCAGATTCCAACAGTGTGATAGAAGATTCTATAAAATTCTAAAAAGAGAAAGAGGAAAGGTAAGGAAAACATATGGATTTTGTTTTATAGACTGCAATATCTTAGCACAATTTTCACATACTTGGGATAATTTCACACAACTCCAGGGAAAATTTTAAATGGAACTGGAAACAATCTTAATAGTTACTACTCTTCAATAGTTTAAAGAAAAAAAAAAGTCTGAATTTACTTTAATCAAGGGAACATTTTTATATATAAGTGCGAATTAATCAAGAGTTGGTAAATTTCTGGGATTTACAGGCTATTTATGTGACACTATAAAGGAAACTAAAAGTTTCACTTGTGCCTAAAGAGTAAATGCCACAACATGAAATACAGTTAACATACAATGTGTGATTGGCATTTTGTGGAAGAGGATTTTATAAGCTTAAATGTAAAAGAAAAAATGAAACTTCCTTGACAAAAGATTAAAAAAATAAAATGAGGGGAAAATTTTAACATTTTTATAGTTAGATAATATACTTGAAACAAAAATACCAGAAAAAATTTAAGACTCAAGTTGATAAGTCAACAAGACACAATTCACAAAAAAGATAAGCATTACAAACAAGTAAGCAAATGTCCGATTTCACCAGTAAAAATAAAGAAATTCAAATTAAAACCATTAGATACAATTTCACTTTTTAAAACAAGAAGAATCTAAAAATCCAGTTTTGTCTGAGAACATTGCTGGGTTGGAATATAAACTGGATAGCTATTTTAGAAAATAATTTAGAAATACATTTTAAAAGACGGATATTAACTCTGATACTGTTGAAATTCTTTTTTTAAGAACTAGAAAAAATTTCCTAAAACTAAATGATGGGCAATTTATATGCAAAGATGCATTTTTTTATAATACTGAAAAGCTGTAAACAGTGTAAATGCCCAAACGATGTATAAACATAAACCTTTATGCATCTTACCTACCCCTTGATGGAATATAATTAAGAAGAAGCTAACAGTACATTCGATACTACTGACCAGGAGCTTCATGTGCCTATTTCCAAAAGAACTACCACATGAGATTATATTATTATCATTCTTATTTTCCAGCTAAGGAAAGGGAGTAATTTGTCTGAGGTTAACACAGCTACTGAGGGGCAGAGATTGAATTTGAGCCTAAATTTATGTACTTATCTACCCTAAGCTCTTAATCACTGTCAGATAAGATGAAAGGACAGGACAAAAACTCAAACTTATAAACCTGGTAAGGTCATAAGCATGCAAAAAAAACACCAAAAACCAAAAAACCCAACATGTCATAAAAGAAGACTACTAGGAGAAAAACCCAAGAGTGGTTATCTTTGGATCCAGGGAAGTTGGACAATTTTAACCTACATTTTTTCAACTCTTTATAATAGACTTTTTAATTGGAGAACACAGAATACATTATTTTTTTAAAAAAGCAGCATGGGCGCCTGGGTAGCTCAGTTGGTTAAGCATCTGACTTCAGCTCAGGTCGTGATCTCAGAGTCCTGGGATGGAGCCCCCTTTTTGGGCTTTCTGCTAAGTGGGAAGCCTGTTTCTCCCTCTCCCTCTGCCCTCCCTGACTTGTGCTGTATCTCTCTCTCAAATAAAATCTTAAAAAAATAAATAAATAAATAAAAATCTCTTCCTCTGTCCCTACTACTTTGTTGTTTGTAAGTAAGTTTTAGACTTATGGAAAATGTTATCAACTTCTGTAAGTCTCAACAATATCAATTTTCTCTCCCCTTTAAAAATATCATAAATTTGGGGCACCTGGGTGGCTCAGGTGGTTAAGCGTCTGCCCACATCAGGCTCCCTGCTCAGTGGAGAGCCTGCTTCTCCCCCTCCCTCTGCCACTCTCCCTGCTTGTGCTCTCTCTCTCAAATTAATAAAATCTTAAATATATATGTATATATATATAAAATAAATTTAATCTAAGAAAAGGAGATTTCTAGGATAAACATTCATTTTATATGAACAAGCAAAACAGTGTCAAAAACAAAAACCAAAGCATCCATAAGAAGAGGGAAAATACACTTAAAATAATTTTCTCATTTACTACTTACTTGTCAGCTTCAAAGGATTTAAAAAGTGTTCATATAACTGGATCAAATTTCATTTGAGACTTTAGGATAAAAGATGAAAAAGGATTTTTACCTGAGATCTTTATTATAATTCATAACCCATAATTATATTTTTAACTTCTCCTTGACAGCAAACCTTTGGAACCTGAGGATATGTGTTACCTTCATTACTTTTCATATGGTTCTTAAAAAAATGAGGGCTGGGTGAATTTTTTACCTCATTGTCACCATCCATCCTTCTATTAACATAACACTTTATTCTCAAAACACTTGTAGTTTTTATCATTATTGAGCTCCCTTAAAGCCTGATTTTACATATATACACATAATATATATGCATACACATGCACACATATACATATGTATGCACACACATATCTATATCTATTTTGACATAGACCTATTTTGCAGATATAAATATATGTATATATAAATATATAAATCACTTCAATCAAGGCTTTAATAGCCCATAAGTGATTTGCCTTAAAGTCCCCAGGGCAAGCCTTCCTAATGAAATACGTTTACAGCCTGGGTGCCACACCAGCAAAGCTGGTTGTCCTGACAACATAAACTTCCATCACCTGAAGAACCTGAACATGCCTGTTTCTTGTCACATGAAAGTACATAACTAGCTCAAGGTGGTTGTGAGGATACAACATGATGATGAGCTGAAGGGGGCCCTGTCTGGGTCCTGGGTAGGAACCGCTGTCAACAGCCACTATCCAATCAGGCCCAACTGCAATGGGAGGGTCTTCAGCAGTTCTCACAAAATTATATGGACCTCTCCCCTCCCCTACTCTGGTGACTCCGGAATGCTCCATTGTTTTTACTTCTTCGGCCCCTACAACTGTTCTCTACTCCTCATGAGGGCTGCAGGAATAGGGGAGCGAGGACAAGCTGAAATGCCAAGGGTCATTACGATGTGTTGGAGTAAAACGGGACAAAGAGATAAATACGGACATGTGCAGGTGTGCTGTGTCTGTGCCCTTTCATTAAGAAATAACTTGTGTTATGATGTGATGTACTTTACTTGAGCAATGATTTGCACAAGTCCTACTGTGTGGGTTGTGGGAGAGTGAGCTGGGAAGCAGGCTGGGGGCTGCTTGGCAACAGTGCAGGCTAGAGGTGAGCAGAGAAGGCGGGATCCGCTATCACAGGACCCAGTGCCAAGTACAAGAGCTGGCAGCAGACTATTTCACAAACACATTTACTCACGTGACTTGAGTTTGTATCCTTTCTACTCTGCCTGCTATTCCCAGAGACCTGGCCGAGGGCGAGGGGAGCATCACTCTCTTCTTTACATCTGCTTTTGTTTATTCATGGCTTTCCTTGCCTTATAGCTTTTGCCCTCTATCTTTTTCTAAGTACCTTTCTGAGCCATTCTCCTGGTTTTCACTCCCTCTGCATTTTTCACTCAAACCTACCAAATACACAGTGTCTGATCTAGTTGACTAGTTACCATCAATATGGTGGTCCCTGCTGGGCAGGGCTCTAACTCTAAGCCAAATCTAGTCACCCGGGGCTAAATCTCTAGGGATCACACATATGAAGTGTGATATAAAACATGTAAAAAACTACAAAACCCAAAACCAAAACTTCTAAGTGCCTTGTTCAGGAGATGACTGCAACAGGCACTTAGAGTCATGTCCACGGTAAGCACAATGAGGTTTCCAGGTTACTAGCATCCCTGCTTTATCAGGCACAATTAAGTAATTTTGAAAGTCACACAGATTTAAGTGGAGCTCTGTTGCTTAAGAATGAATAATGATGGAACGATCTCAAATCGGTACTCTGCTTTCTATTTTTAAAGCACTTATATCCAAGGGAAAATCTAGATAACTTAGAATAGTCTCTGGTACAGAACTCCCCAATGTCAGAAAAACCCAATGAGCAGATGCTTCAGGACCAAAGATACGTCTTTTTAAGGATTAGTAATTTGGGTGTTTTTAAATTCCATAAAACCCTGCAGCAGATCTGATCTGCCCTGGAGCTCTTGTGCTATAACCCTCTGGTGGACAAAGTAATATGAGACACCAATGGAGATCTGGTATACCCATTAATTTAGAAGAAATAATGATCTCCCATCGCATACCACGTGGTTTCAAAGATCTGAAAAGAGGTCCCAAGACTGAAAATCTTAATAAAAGCAGATCCAAAAGTTAAGGTAGTATAAAACAGAGAAAAAATAAGCATACCAAGAAAGTTTTATCGAGGAAGCCAAGAAATAAAAATTCCTTTTTTAATCCCTGGAGTCTAAATACTCCTATATTTTCCTGGACCTCTCCTTTTAAAAAAAAAAAAGTTAACTCAAAGTCATTATATATCTGCCTGACTCATTTGGAATTAGAAACGTATTTCCCATTGTCTTCTCCAAGTACTCTGTGACACAGATTACATTATCCCTAAGGAACATGTCCAGAATTTGACCTTAGTAGATCCAGAGTGTTCTGCATAATGAAGCCAGGACATTAGAAAATTGCATTGTATTATGCAGTTTTTCTATCTATCCTCTTGTTTATTTTATATTATTTCAACTTAGATCTTACATGTAATGCTTCATTCCTTCCCAGGTTAGGGATACTAGGGGAATCTATATGGGGAAAAGATGTCTTATGTCAACTCTACCTGTTGAGTGACCCATAGTTCCCTGAATGCATGTAGTCATGAAGACCTAAAATAAAAGATGAGGGTTTATCTTGTTTTGTCTTGCTTGCCTTTAGTGGTCAAGTAAGGAATGGCTAGGTAGAGAAAAAAACCCGTGGCCCTTGTATAATAGGACTGTGGACTAAATACCTTAAAAGTTATGTCTTTTAGGTAGAATTGGTTTCCAACTCACTTTCTTACTAACAAAGATCATTCACAAAAAAAAAAAAAAATGCTCCCTTGTTCCCTGTGCTGCTTCTCCCATTCTGGCCCTTCCTGCCTGACCAGGTGAAGGGCCCCAACAGACAAAAACCTGAAGGGCCAGAGCACACAACCAACCTGTGCTCACTCTAAGTCTGGATGGGCCCCCTAATCACTCTTCACTTATCAATTCCTTCGAAGAGGGCTTTGGAAACACATTCCAGATAGTTTATAGAGTTTATATGGATACAGATTACTCTGGAAAGAGACTACAGTGGTAAATCCTGAATCCTAAGAAAGTATGTCCCTCTGAACACATTAAAAATTCTCTAGAGCTGGTCAGGAAAATGAGCAACATTTGATAAGCAGTGATATCCTGCAGAACTCTCTCAACATTTATCTCCTCTTCTCGATGACCTCATCAACCTCCACCTGGAGTCCTGTAATGTCCAGACTTACCTCCTCCACCCCGAGCCATTTCTCGAGAGTCACCAAAAAGATCTTCCAAAGTTTCTAATCTAATCTTGCTCACTAGGCCTAAAATCCATCACGGGCTCAAGGTCAAATCAAGAAAAAAAATGTGAACTCCTCAATATGCATAAAAGGCCCTTCGTTATCTAGCTCTTGGTTTCATTTTCCCAAAGTTCTGCTTAATATCCTGACTTAACTGCATTTCCCAAACACACCAATTTCACTTATGTGAGGGTTTCTCAATCTCCGCACTATTAACATTTTGGACCTGATTACATTATTTTTTAAGATTTATTTATTTTTAGAGAGAGAGCACGTGCACGCACAAGCAGGAGAAGCAGAGGGAGAAGGAGAGAGACGCTCAAGCCGACTCTGCTGTGCTCAATGCAGAGCCCGATGTGGGGCTCGATCTCATGACCCTGAGATCACGACCTGAGCCGAAAGAAACCAAGAGTTGGACGCTTAACCAACTGCACTATCCAGGTGCCCCTGGACCTAATGACATCTTGTGAGAAGGCTGTCCTGTGAGTTGTGGAGGTTTGGCAGTATCCCTGGCCTCTACCCACTAGATGTCAGTATCACAACTCCCCTCCCCCTCCCGCCCAAGTCACAACAATCCAAAATGTCTCCTGACACTGCTAAATGCAGTGACGTAAAGTCACCTCCAGCTGAGAACCACTGGTTCACATCCTTGCCTTTTCATATGTTAATCTCTTGCTAAAACAGCACCTACACCTTTCCCCTTCAGTCCGTCCTGGAACCTCTCCATTTGGCCAACTCTTGAACCTGAAATTTTGTTCAACTGTTATCTTTTCCTCTCTTTTCCAAGTGGGAGCAATTTACCTTTCTCTGGTGAGTACTTTGTGCCTAATCCAATCATAGTCAAACATTATCAGGCATTTATAAAAGCACTATTTTCCCTATCAGACCGCCAGCTCTGAAAAGCAAGGACGGAGACTCTGGTCACTGTATCACCAACATCTGATACAATCCAGCTCACGAAGCAGGCGATCAACAAATACTTATGGAACTGACGGATGAAAAGTTAACCCAAGTATTCTATAATCATCTTAGCCATTAAGAAAAGCAGAAAAACCCCATAAGCAGTTCAGCATAATGCTTTCAGGTATTCCAAACATTTTATAACCTCATGTTCTATCACAACTCATGTCTGATTTTCATGCGTAGAAAACCAATTGAAAATTAAGAATAACGATGCTAACTCACAGCTTGTAAGAACCGGAAAGACAAGATGGGGCCACTTAATGCCCCACAGGCATTACTGTCTTCAAAATCTCCTTCTTCAAGCAAGAATTGCTGGCCTTTAAAATGTTCTTTTTCATAGGCAACCCACCTAGAAATACAAAGTACATCCAATTGAGCCATTAATAAGATTAATTAAAAAAAAGAGAAAATCATGATAAAGCACCTAGCTGTATACCACCATATTTTAAAAAAGCAACACATTTGTTTTGTTACCATTTATAAAGACAGACAGATGTTTTATGCTTCATGGATCAATAGCTTTTATAATTTGGAGGCTCTTCCCAACAAAAGGTTAACTGTTACAGGATTGCAATAGAGCAATGTTCACTAAATAGTTGTGGTATGACCTGATACCACATCTCAACGTGGTCAAAGGACAGTCTGCCAAGTAAAAAATAATGGAAAGCACAAATAGCCAATAAGAAAAGTTATAAACCCATTTTGAGATTCAAAGATAATTATTCTTATTTTACTAACAAAGCCCTTCTGGAATCACAGAATCTAATTACTATATTTAGCATTTATTTAGGTTTTAAATCAAAGGAACCTCTCACTGGGTTTCAGATCTAAGACATATTACTGGTGGGTTTAGCAAAGAGAAATGCAAATGGGCTGGTGTTAGCCCTGGTGGCCTACACATAAGAATACTTCTGTAATTGTTTACAAGTGGGCAGTGTTGCTCCCACCATTTCCTCAGTGGTGATGATGGCAAAAGGAAGCACTGTGGCAGAGTACTTTCCAGGGACACAAGTGTTCTTTTTTTTTTTCTTTTTAAAGTAGGGTCCACACCCAGCATGGAGCCCAATTCAGGGCTTGAACTCAAGTGACCATGAAATCAAGACCTGAGCTGAGATCAAGAGTTGGACACTTAACTGAGCCACCCAGGAGCCCCTTGGGACACAGGTTTCTTGACTTCTAATCGAAAACTATCAGTACAACACACTGATAAACACCATTAGTCATTAAGCTTCTCTATGAAACTTATTTTTAATGGAATGATTCACAGTAGCTAATGAATGTAATGTGGGCACAGAAGGTTCATAATACATGCTGACCCGCTTCAATCTGCCTTTTGAGGCACTGTGTTGTAAAATGGGACCCTCTCCAATGGGGGAGGTTCTAGGATGACTATTTTGAGCTCCTGGGTTGGGGACTTCTGAATTCTGGGGCTTGACAAATGAAGCTGGGTAGGGCTGACTACTATTGTTTTGAGAAAATAAAAAAAACTACTCCAAAACTTGTTTCCACAGGGTACAAAATTAACAGTAGCCACTCAGCAATCATGAATCCCTCCTTGCCTTTACCATGTAGGTGTGTATATGAGACGGGAAGGGGGGGGTCCACATGAGTTGGAATAAACACTTTATACATCTTAGTGGATTTGTAATATGTAAAAAGACTAACATTATTTTATTCTTAAGCTATTATGTGAAGATGAATTGGACAAGAAAACCTTCAAATTCTAAATGTGGCTTTCATTTATATAGATGTGGCTACTCAGAACATGCCTTTAAAAAGCCTGAATGGGAAAAAGAATAAAATATATAGAAGACCTTAATATTAAAGACAGATTAATAAATTATTACATGACAACAGTTTAAAAATCTGCTCAGCTCTTTTTAATAGATTAAGTTTTGTCTAAGAACCAATTTATATATACATCTGGGATATTTAAAAACAGATGTTATCTGAGAAAAATGAGGAAACGTCAACCTCACTTTCCCTAGATTTCTCAAGATGGGACAGAGATGAGTTCCTACTACCTGTAGATAAACAGTTAACAAAAGTGAAAAATGGTAGAAGTAGTAAAAAAATGAAGTAAACTGTTCACTTATTTTTTTTTTTAGATTTTACTTATTTGAGAGAGAGAAAGCGTGCCCATGCATATGCAAGCCAGGGGATGGGGAGCAGAGGGAGAGGGACAAGCAGACTCTGGGCTGAGCAGGGATCCCGACGCAGTACTTGATCCCACGACCCTGATCATGACCTGAGCTGAAATCAAGAGTCAGATGTTTAACCAACTGAGCCACCCAGGTGCCCCTCAACTGTTCACTTTTAAATGGGAATATGATACTTTTCTCCTACAGTTGTCATATAATAAAGTGTGTATGTTGTATTACAAGCGATAATATTTTCTTAAAATTTTTACAAAATAATTACAAAAAACTCAGAAAACAATGCAAATCACAATCTAGTTAATGGGAAAAACATTCAGATCCCAAAAGGAAGAAAAGGAAAAAATATTGAGCAGGGTTAACAAGAAGGGTATGTGTTCACAGATTAGAGAAGATTGCAAATAAATATGACACAATAAAAATTTATCCAGGGCGCCTGGGTGGCTCAGTTGGTTAAGCAACTGCCTTCGGCTCAGGTCATGATCCTGGAGTCCCTGGATCGAGTCCCGCATCGGGCTCCCTGCTCAGCGGGGAGCCTGCTTCTCCCTCTGACCCTCCCCCCTCTCATGTACTCTCTCTCTCTCTCAAATAAATAAAATCTTTAAAAAAAAAAAAAAAAATTTATCCAAAACACATTTGTTCTTCAAGGGCCTAATAATTTTTTTAAATTGAAAGATAAAGAATTAAATGATTACCAATATGTCAGACCAATTTTGGATATGTCCTACATATCTAATACATGGCATAGTCTCTTTTATCTCTATTTTGGCTAGTGTAGCCATCACTTATGATTTACTGCCAGAAACTGCAAAGTCTTTATCTCTAAATGTAGATTCTTGAGTGATCTTAGGCCAGTCATTTAATGCCTATGAATAAAATATTTTAGCTGCATCTTTTGCTAGAATAGCATGAACAAGATTTACGATGTTACTGCAAGTAATGAGACACCGATACTTAAACTAAAATGAACCAACATCCCAAATAAACTATCATAACAACAAAGAGACCAACAATGTTTCTAGAGGAATTCTAGCACTGGGTTGACAATGGCAAATAAGCTATGAAGAAAGCTTCTTCTGATTTTTATCTGCCAGGATACAAATACAAAGGCACATCCCAATGCAGTCACAGATTTTCTGGGGTACCTGCCCCAGAAACTGCTGACTGAGACCAGGATGGTAGCAATGATTGGTTACAATCGGGTTTATACTGAGAGGTAGTTGGGGGGCTCCTCAAAAACAGTACAGGGCCAGAAGGTAACCAGTGTTAAAAATCCTTGACTTGGGAAACACACAACCCAGGCTACTTCTTTAATGAAGGACTCACTGCCAAGATCCTCAGCACAGAAGGTCAACTAAGATCCACAGGATAGAGAATAAAAACTGGGGCTCTGATTCATGTTCAAAATTTGTAAAAATAAATAAATGAATAAATAATTTTATTTTGTAATTTTTATCTTCTATATTGTATTTAGAATACTTAGTGTTTTAAGTTTGAGAAACCATTTTCTACGTTTAACCTACCTCAAAATCTCTAATACAAGAGTTCACAGAAAAGCGATTAGTGACTAATATTTTTTATTTTACAGTATCTTCCAGAAGGGATGTAATATTTTTAGATTAAGACACATTGTTTTTGCTTGGCTTGGCACATTTTTTGTGATCTTCAAAAAATAGACTATTAAATCAAATATTGTAAATATAATACTCACACTCCACCGATGACACGGATTGATCCAATTCCATGAAAATCCCCATTATTTTTAAAAAACTTAGGGACAGAATCTATGTGTTCACTAAACTCTTTGGCATGTCCATGGAAGTGAGGTTTTTCATAAATAATAACCTGAAAGATATGAAAGAAAATTACTTAACATGCTCGTTTTTTGGCATAGGCACAAAACTCATTTACTTAAGTGAGACTAAAGACATGAAGAGGGGCCAGGGACCACTGTCCTTTTTATTTACAATATAGCATGCTGTCTGATAGTCACAAGGAATATGTGAGTTATTATTATAAAGATAAACTATCTTAATAGCATATTTCTCTAATAATATAGTCAAATATGAATACATTGTTCTGGTTACCCAAATTCTAGGACCATCTCACAGGACAAAAACTGTCTTATAAAGGATTCTTAAATTAGCTAAGTTTAGCTCTCTGTTTGGAATTTAATACAGACCTGCCTTATATTTACCTGAATTTCCCCTCTTAGAAATAAAAACTCTCTATAGAGGTTCTAGGGCACAATAATAAATTATCTACTGGATTGAGAAAACACAGCTGCTTCTTATAACACTAACTGCTTCTATGGCAGTTGCTATTCACTGATAAGAAATAGATATGCAAATTCCCGAATCTGAATTCAAAACTTTCTAATAAGAAGAAGTGATTGAAAAAATTATGGGTTTTTTTTGGATACTGGATTCATATGGGTGGGGGTAAGTATAGTGGGAAATCCATTCCTAGCATTTCATTTACTTCAAATTTGGATTGGCACAAGTATGTCTCTTCCACCACTTTGGTGCTCTTCACTTCCCAAGTAGAACCTGCCGGCCCTTGGTATGTGGAAGTGACAGCGGTGGTAACGGCACTCATCTACCCACGCTCTATCCCCCGTTCCTATTTGTGGCGGATGGCATACGTGGCGTACGCCGGCGAACAAAGGCCCCATGCTTAAACACAGTGAACAAGCTATAGCTTCCCTGTCTCCAAAAATTGGTAACATTATACAACTGAAAAAAATACATAGTACTGCTCCTGTTTTCCACATACTAAATTTTCACAGGGTGCTGTATTTGAAGTTTTATTTAATACTTTCTACATATGCTGAACCTAATCAGACTAAGAAGCAGTAATTCTTTGACGAGTAAGCCATCACTAACGTCTAGAAACTTGATCTGACCACCTATGATAGCCATCTCATTCATATACCACTACAACCTGTCAAACTGCAAACGTCCAAGGAAAACCGAGCCTGTCACACCTGAAGAGACTGAGACAGGAGTCACTCAGAAAGTGTCAGAGCTAATTCTGCATCTTTCAGGTCACTGGCTCGAAAACCTTGGCTGTGTGTTATCAGAATCACGTGGGGAGCTTTGAAGACTTCTGACCATACCCCAGACCAAAACAGTATCTCTATGAGTGGAATACAGGCAGTAAGTCTTTGTTTAAACTTGGGTATATACGACTCCAACAAGGAGCCAAGATGTATTACATACACTCAGATACCAAGTTTTAAAAGATTCCACCTATGTGATTAAGAGCATTGTGGTCAATTCGATCAATGAGGAAGCCCCCAGAAATGGGAGGGTTGGAGGAGTTGTGTCTTGTTTTGCAGGACAGGAGAAGGACGGATGAATCCTTCCCATGCCTGCCTCTGGAAGTGCTGTAACCTCGTCAAGCAGAGGTCTGTTTGCATCTTTAATCACTGCACTGGTTTTCTTCCCATCTCTTTTCACACACATTTTATAATTCCATTTCCTTTTCTTTCCCAAAATGTGCTTAATCCTGGTGCCACTACTGCTCCAGTTTTCACTCCCTCTACTGTTCCCTTCAGATACTTACAAATTGCCATCTCTCTGACAGGAGCTACCTACCCCTTCTTCTGATCATCCTTCATCTCCTTTGTGAGCATTATTCCCAAACGTCTGATACCTCCACTAGAATGTCAAGGTGCCACCTCAACCGCCCCCTCCCCCAAAAATCAAAAATCAAACCATCACCTTTCCATCCTGCAGTAGGTGTTTATCGTGTTTGACTGGGTTGTCAGCAAGACTTCCATCCTTGCACACTGCACACTGACCCAACTTGCCCTTACAGCATGAGTCCTCAGTGGCCATTTCTCGTGCAGTCACTTCTCTCCAACATCCACTAGCTAGATATTATTAGCATGTATTCTGCTAATTTTTTACTTTAATAGTTCAAAATACTTAAAGATTAACACTCAAGCTTTTTAGCCTGCTATAAAAGACCATTTTTAAGACTTACCTTTAAGTTCATAGGCATTTCCACTTTCAGTCCACCCTTAAGATAAGAAATGTTAATATTAGATACAGAAACATTTGGAATATTTGAAAGTAACTAAGTGACATATGTAGGTTATACAAAAAAAAAAAAAAAAAGATTAGTTAAAGGTTATATACCAGCCAACTTTAAGTTGTGGTAAATTTTAAAATTGAAGTACAGAACCCTACAGTAGTCAAAAACAAGTCGGACGGCTCATCGACGTAGGTGGGGCAAGAAATCTTTAAAATACACTTTCCAGATTAAAACCATTACAAGGAAGGAAACTGAACTTTTCAGTCCTTAAGCACACACGAGTGAGTAAAGATTTAATCCCCCCCCTGCAGAGTGTCCCAAGAAACAAAGTGGAGTTGCTAGATTTAAAACATCTCATTTGGCAGAGTAGATTTCCAAACCACTGACCCTTCATTTCCTCCGGACAACTGCTCAGGCTTTCTAAATTAGAGTGCGTCCCCTTCCAAGTTCCAATAACACTTTTTATCATACTTAACTATCTTTGTGACCTCAAGGTTGTAGAGCATAAAAGGTAACCCCTTCCCCACACAACCTAATTCCAGAATTTCCTGTTTTTAATGCTACTTCACACTGTGGTATTTCTTAAAATTTCTTAGTTTTTCCTGGTTTTTATTTTTTAAAGGCACAGAACAACCAAAAACAGTTTGCCACATAGCTAACATTTATTTGAAGAGTTTGCCCTCAAATAAAAAATGTTTGCAACAAAAATACTGTATGCACTTATCTTTAAGAAAGCAACCACTCACAGAACTGTCCATTTATTATTAATGCTGAGCTTATCATTCATTACTGTGATGGAAAATCATAATTTAAAAAGTGGTTTTCTAATAAGCATCAAAAAAAATTCAGAACTGTATTCAAAATTTTCACAGAGCAGTACTTCTAAGGAAACTGCATGCATTGTAATAAACTTAGCACAAAGTAAATTCAGGTATTTGTGTTCTAGAAAACATTAAAATGTTTTCACACAGATATTCTCTATGATATAGAGGTACAGAAAAATCATGTATAGATTGCTGATCCAATAGTACACATAGTCTTTTCTCAGGATAGAGATGCATAAGCAATCCCACCATGGTTATTTTATTTATTTATTTATTTTTTAAAAGATTTTATTTATTTATTTGACAGAGAAAGACACAGCGAGAGAGGGAACACAAACGGGGAGTGGGAAAGGGAGAAGCAGACTCCCTGCCGAGCAGGGAGCCTGATGCGGGACTCGATCCAGGGACTCCAGGATCATGACCTGAGCCGAAGGCAGTCGCTTAACCAACTGAGCCACCCAGGCGCCCCCACCATGGTTATTTTAGATTCATGGGAAAATGCCAGTTTTTAAATTTGCTTACCATTTGAAGTGGATGCAATGATTTCATTTCTGTGGCAGAAATCTCAAAGAGCCCATGGTCTTCCTCCAGAACTGTAGCTTGCCCCTTAAAATTAATATCCGGGTAGGCAAGCCAACTAAATAAGAAATGAATGGTTTGTTAAAATATAATAGGAACACTTTAGTCTGGTCTTGTAACAGTTAAAAGTAAAAAGGGCTATGAAACAAACAAAACCCAAAAAACCAAAACAAAAAAAGCAGAATTACAACCAGTAAAACACATTTGAAATGACTTCACTAGACAGCGTATAACAAGAGTTAATGCGTTACTCAGTACTCATATTCAAACACTGTAAGTCTATTATATGTACTCCAAGCGGTATGTATTACTTTTCTTAGAATTTTCTAATATTTAGGAGGTGTGACACCTTTGATTCAAGCACAATATAACTGGAAGGAAAAAAAATTCCACTATATATATATATTTTTTTTTTTTTTTTCTTTTATAATGGGGCAATCAGAGGTGGGATTCCACAAGGCATTTTACATCTTTTTTTTTTCCACCCAATCAAGGCATTTTACATGTTTGACCCACATTTTTAGAATCAATAATCAGTTCAATTGGCTGCTGCAGAAACAGTATCTGAAATGAGATTCCCAAAAGACCCACCTACCTTGTAACTAAACTTGGTAATTACAGACATAGCTCATGGACAGGATCAATTATTGGGTCTGCCCACAGTTGTAATCTGTGGTTGGGAGAGATGAAGAAAGATGTCCTACGGTGACCCCCCCAAATATCTATACCAACGATCATCAGAGCAGATAAAAAAGAGTGAAAGACAGAAAAGGAATCCATGTTGCAAAGGCATCACAGATTTGTGATTCAAGCTAATCTGGAACTAAATTAAGACTCAGCTCAGTCACACCCATAGTCCAAAAGATACCTTTGCAATCAGAAAGGCTTGCTATCAGACCCATGCTTACAAGCTGGTAGCCTGAAACAAATCATATAATTCCTCATTTATAAAATGAGTCGCTCTACCTACCTCGCAGGAATACAATAAACAAAAAAAGCAACACATGCCTAGCCCTGTTGAGGCACTCAGTAACTACCGGCGCCGAGACACTCTTGAAATAGTTCGAGCTCCAGATATTTAGGCCAGGGACATGCTTTTATTTCTCAGTCCCAAAATTTGGTGGATGAAAACATGATGAATGCATCTATCAAGAACTATGTCTGAGGATCTCTATCTGCTCCTGTGAGTCCTACATCAAAGACTTAATTGGATCCAAAGGAAGACAGAATCTGTTTTAATCCCTGCAATGGTCTATCTCGAGTATCCAGGGGCATAAATAAAATTAACTAAGTATGTCACCCACTGAAATTTGAAGTAAAAAGTTAAATTTGGTGGCCATCAATCACTGTAATAACGAGAAACTGATACATACACTCCTGACTTCACAGTGAAGGACACAGATTTGGGGATATTCAGCTCTTCCAAATTGGGGACTGCTCGCTGTATATGGATAGGACAACACGCTGGGTCAGACTGTGGGCAAAGTTCTATCTCTGGAATGCTGCAATCCTGGAAAAAAAAAATTGGCTTTGAAATCATCTGGAGACACACACAATTCAATATTCTCAATACCCTGGACACACAATTACAATTATTCTCATTGTTCAGTTGAATTTCTTCACAAAAACAACATGAAGGAAATATTATTTCACTTAACCAGTTTTTTAAAATGAACTTTTTTCTAAGACGTTACATTGATAACATGAAAATTATAAATACTATCGATTGAAAAAGTATTGCTCAATTTTTTCTGCTTTGTTTTTAAAAGTCTTGTTCTATTAAGCAATCAATGTTCAGTTACCAAACTCCGTGAGTGCCAAGTCTTTAAGCCTTCCTTCTCAGAAGCATAACAAAGCCATAAGAAGGAAGGGAGTTCAATAAAAGCTGATCTCATGGGGGATATAAAAATAAATAACAGAGAGGCACACTACTCCCTCAGTGTGTTATCTAATTTACATGGACAAAAGAAGTAGGATTAGAAGTGAGGGTAAAGGAAATCTGTTTTCCTACTTGTGGGATTTTATTTATTTTAGTCCAAGTTGGTTTAAAGAAGAAAGGCATTATGAAATTTGACCCTACCCTCCATCACATATCCACTGCCACTATGTCCTGTCAAACCTTCCTTTAAAATTTCACTTACGTATCTCTCTTTTCTATTCCCACTGTCAAGGCCTTTCATCAAGGCTAAGACTTCAATTATGGGCCTGTATCTCCCGTCAAGTACTAGCCACACTTCATACAGCTGGGCTTGTTAGAGAACACCACTTTCCTCATGACACTCCTTGGCTCAAAACCCAAGCATATCAAATTTACATTTGTTTGCCTTTTTACAACATGACGCCAACCCAGTGACCCATAGGAACTCCACGCAACTCTTCAGTCATACTGGTATCCATGCTCTCCCCACTCCCCTTTTTATATGGTCTCTCTTTGTAAATGTTTCCCCCACTGCAACTAAAGAGAGAATTTTCTATATTCTTACCTATGAAAATCTTCTAATAGTCAAGTTCTAACACAAAAAAGACCTTACCTTTGATTGTTAGGGAATCAAAGCTACAATTATTTTTCCCTTCTCTGAAATTACAGATGTGCTTCTGTCTGAACACACTAACTCCGTAATCATGAGTGTTTAATTATACAAACTTTCAGTAGCGTTAATCCTCACCTAGGACATTGTGAAATTCAAGTGATTATGCTTCAATGAAACAGGTAAATGCAATAACAATCAGAGGTGACATTAGGCTGAACAATTGCATTTTTTATTATAATCAGTTTTGCCATTTATACCTGCAATTTTCTGATTTTTTAAACCTTCTTCCAAACTGAGTTTTATTATCATTCTTAATCATTCTTATTAATATGTATAAGCAAATTAATATATTTTATTTTCAGAAATCTAGTTCTAAAATGCAATAAAGAGGCATAACCTAAAATATCCTTTAAAGTTTAAAAGTATATTTGTTTAAAATTTCATTTCAACTCAAATAAATAAATAAATAAAATCTTTAAAAAAAAAAAAATAAAGTAAAATAAAATTTCATTTCAAACATAGTCAGAAACATCCACAACAGTCACCTATCAATCTTCAAGGCTTTTGTTTGCTATTAATAATAGAGTTCTAGTAACATTATTTAAAATGCTGCCATATTAATGCTCCCCCAGGGATTAAGTTACAGTAACAGAATACATAACTAAATGTCTCACACAAATAAGTTTCCTCTGCATTGTGTTATACAAACAATGCATGGGTGGTGTACTTTAAAAGGGAAAAAGCTAAAAGGCATTTGAGTCTGCCACAACACAGAAGGAAACAGCATAATGGAAAAAAGCATAATGATGACTAAAAAATGGAAAATAAACAAAAAGAAGAATGCTTATGTCCTCAGCCAGAGGACCAGTTTTTTCTTTAGTTAACTAAAAAAGATTTCACTGGTTAAGTTTTATCTTCTTCGTGGTGGCTATTCTCACGGAAATAATGTCTCTCTCAAGACTTGCATAATTCTTGATGGACCGAGGCAGTAAACACTAACAACTGAAGGGTACTTTATGGTAACCTAGCAACAATCAACAGTTTATTCTTAGTAAAGTTTGTATGGCTTCCTCCCCAACTTTTCTAGTCATAATATTAACTTTACAAATATCTTGATGAAACTTGCAAGCTTCGACTATGAAAGCCTTTGTAGGAATGGAGGCAAAACTACAGGACAGAAACAATCAAGAATGGATTACAGTTAACAAAAACAATTAAGAAAACCTAATGGACTCCACCTCACATAAAATACCTTCAGTCCCTGATCTAACAGATCTCTCTCTTCTCGGCAAATTAATGAAGACAAAACTGAAGTAACTTCTGACCATTAAGAAAAACGTCATTCCTTTAAAAAAAATATATTAAATGCACCGTAAACAGTAATTTGCAATATTCACTTCTAATATTTGAGAAAAGAAACACTTGACTCAAGAGTTACTGCGATGCTACCTCACCCCAATTATTTCTGGGAGCAAAGACGGCCCTTGAGCAGAATCTATAACTGCTGCTAACTGACGGTATCCTCTGCATCTATTCACAGCAAACTGAAGACACCACCAAAGTATTATCTTTAAAGAACACCGAAGTTTTGACTACTCAGATTCGAGCAAATAAAAGACGGTGAAGCAAGATAAAGTTAGTTCTAGGCTTAGGCCTAGGCGAATCTGGAATGGTAACAGTCCCCATGAAAACGAAGCTATCAGTAGGTAGAATTTTGACAAGGTTGGAGAAAGGAAGCAGTTCGATGCCCGATTCTTACTTTGTAAAATGTTTAGAACAATGCTAATGCCTTTTCCATTCGATGCTCAATAGTTTTTCCTTCCTCACTGAAAGTTGCTAGCCTGTTCAAGACATGAGGGCATTCACACTGCAATTTAAAAAACGACTCTAAGAACAAACACTGGAAGAAGGAAAAAATGCAAGCAACACTTATTCTTTCTTTTAATATAGTCTAAGCAAATGGCAGGTGTGCAAATACTCATTTATATATCCATATTCAACAGCCTGAGGTTTTTTGCTTGATATTATTGTGGTTGGGCTTCTGGGTGGTGAGAAGGTTGCTGTTTTCAACAACTTATCTTTTTCCCCCACTGGGCTTGGCATGATGCCTGACATTCACAAAAAAGCACAAAAACATTAAATTACTTCAATCTTAGAACATTCTACCTACAAACAATTCATCTCAATCAGTTTCTAGTGAGTTAGCTAATTAAACGAGCACTCAAATGCTGCTTGCTGAGCCGAACTGCTCGCAGTTAAATTTTTCAGTGAAAACGAACACTGCCCCTCAATGCTGCAGCTACATCCATTCTCCTCATAGTACCACCAACATTCACCTTGGCATCTAACACAGGGGGCTCTGCCAAGAACTTCCTCATGTTTCCCACCCACCTAACCCGTTTACTCTCTCAAGATCCCAATCAGGTGCCACCTCCTCCAGGAGAGGTACCCCTTCTTTGTGCACCCCTAAAGGCAGAGCATGTGGTTATGTGACTCCGCTGTCCCTCCCCTCGACTTTAAGCGATCTTAATTATGAAATCGTATCTCACTTGTATTTCCATTCCCCGTGCCTATCACAGTATTGGGCCCAAAAGCAGAACATAAATTTGTTAAGACACAGGCTTGTTTGCAGTATTCCAGGAGGTATTAATTCACATAAAATACATGCAGATACCCCTTTCGTGATGGCTTTTTCTGTACGCTATCTGCAACTATCAAGAACTTAATAACATCGGCCCAAATCATTGTGACAGGGTCCACCTTAATTTGTATATTTAAGCATATAAACAAAATCTCCACAACTTGAAAAAATATAGGGGCGCCTAGGTGGCTCAGTCGTTAAGCGTCTGCCTTCAGCTCAGGTCATGATCCCAGAGTCCTGGGATCGAGTGCAGCATGGGGCTCCCTGCTCTGCTTGGAGCCTGCTTCTCTCTCTCCCTCTGTCCCTCCCCCGCTCATGCTCACTCATGCTCATGTTCTCTCTCACACGCACTCTGACAAATATATCTTGAAAAAAAGAAAAAAATATATATCTGTGACTGTCATATGCATAACTGTAATAAGTCACGTGCTCTTTTACTGCTGAAGGAACTCTTTAGAATACACTGGGAAAATTCTGTCCTTATCTGCGATCTGTCCTAATCACTAATTCACCTCTCCTCTAAACCACCACAGCACTTCTCATGAAATATTTTATTATACTGGGAGACCGTCCTCACGCAAGTATTAAATATTTTCTAAACAGAAAATAAAAAAGCAATACACCTTTCCTTTCTCTCCCCACTCCTCCTCCTCTATTTTTCACCTAACACTCATCACACACACACACACACACACACACACACACACACACACACACACAC